>NC_091618.1:80759166-81065000 GCF_027580195.1 Bos mutus
CTATGAAACCAGTTCCTGGTGCCAAAAAGGCTGGGGACTACTGCTGCGCATCTCAAGTTGATCAGTAGTGTTAAACTGGCTCAATTAGTGGCAGAGCTTCTCTGTTTTTTTTTTTTTTTTAAACATCAGGTGTCACAGTTAGTGACAGCATCAGCTCATGCCACCTTGGCTTGCCAATATAACTCAATGTAACTTAAATGGAAACAGCAGTTAAAGCTGATTCAGTCTAAGGCCGAGCTTCTGAAATTGTTAATAAAGGATTCAGTAGGTATTAAATGTCACCCTGGCTTAAAACTGAGGAAAACTACTTTATAAAGTAAATGCAGATTAAAATTTTGTCACAGGTCATGGTAAAAATATATTAAATTCAGTTCAGTTTGGCATATTTTGTACACTATTAATTATTAATGAAAGTATATATGCACGCTCAATTGCTACTGCTACCGCTGCTGCTGCTAAGTCAGTTGTGTCGGACTCTGTGCGACCCCATGGATGACAGCCCACCAGGCTCCTCTGTCCCTGGGATTCTCCAAGCAAGAATACTGGAGTGGGTTGCCATTTCCTTCTCCAATGCATGAAAGTGAAGTCACTCAGTTGTGTCCAATTCTTTGTGACCCCATCCCATGGACTGTAGCCTACTAGGCTCCTCTGTCCATGGGATCCTCCAGGCAAGAGTACTGGAGTGGGTTGCCATTTCCTTCTCCAGAGAATCTTCTCCACCCAGGGATTGAACCCAAGTCTTCTGCTTGGCAGGAGAATTATTTACCACTGTGCTACCTGGCAAGCCCAGGCAAAAGTATACAGTCTGTTGGTAATACTGAAAATAATAACTGAAGTATCAAAACAAGTAGAGGATTTAAGGAAAGGATATAATCATGACTAATTTTGAAACAAAGGTATAATCTCACTGACTCCTTCTATGAGACATAGGGGACAAATAACATTTAGCCTCTTTGGGCAACCATCCAGGTTTTGCTGATAGTGAAGATGAAGAAAAGAAAGTGGCCAAGGACAAAGTGTCTGAAAGTAGATGGTTTAAGAAATTATCACAGCTTGTAAATCACAAGACTAGCTCTACATTTTGGTGAGGTGGAGGGGTCAGATGATCAGAGGAAGGAGTAACACTAGGGACACCTCTGGAGCTTTTTCAGGAAAGGAAGAAACAATGCACCCTGATAGAAAAATTACAAATTGCCAAGGACTAATTTTCTTTCCTTTTCCTCCCTAAACCACAGGTTTATTGGCAGTTCTTTTGGTGTGTGCCCTGTCTGGCTGTTCTTTCTCCTTATTTGTCTCTGGTGATAGCTTAACCCATGCTTCTCATGTACAAGATCCTTACCTAAGGTGTTCAACCGAGTACATGGCAATAAGTACACGTTCAAAGAAGGATGACCCCCTTCCCCAACTCCAAACTCCTCTTTTTAAGTCCTCTTTGCCTGAGTCTCAGGGTTCATCTAGGAATAGTCTTGAAAGCCTGTAGCACTGCTAATGTTTGTGAAGATTTTCTTTCCCTCAGGTACTCAATGACATTTAAACAGTTTTCTTCAACCCATGGTATGGGATGAGACGTGGGATCAAAGCATAGTAATGGATAAAGAATGACCAAAAGCCTGTAATTATATCTTTATCAGTGATGTCAAAGAATCAGAAGTAAGAGAAAGTGAATCTCAGATATTTAAAACAGTATTCTGGGCACAACTTATCTTCTAGCAGAGCTGAGGAACAGAGGATTAGATCATGATAAGAGTTGATTAAATATTTCACATCCTGCCAATTAGCTCTACAAAAAGGAGATCCAACAGTTTGCTTACCTTCCTCAGAAAGAAATTAATGAGGGGTAGGGAGGTGAGAGGGACTAAAAAGAAAATAATAAAAACCCTAAGAGATTAATGTCATCAATAACTAGAGTAAATATTGCAATTATTATGAAAATTCTAAAAATAAGTTTTGGGTATTTTACCAGGAGTTTTTATAAAAAATAGAAAAAATTTAATAGAAGTTCAGCAGTCAGTTTAATAAAAAATATAAATTTTACTTTTCCCAAGATTTTTTGAGCATTCATGAGGAAATATGTCAATCATAAAAGGATGTTGCAGAATAGTACCTCAGACAAAAATCCCTATTCTCTAATATTAAGTCTAATGACACCAGAATGTAATATGTAATAGGAAGAGCTGAGCATTCTTCAAGTGGGTTTCAGAGCAACACTTTTTACAGCTAACTTCAATGCAGTCTTGTTTCTCGCTCTCTTTCTAGGCACATTTTCATTATCTTTTGGTTTTATTTATTGTCTCAAAGTCATCTAGCCTTACCAGTTACTATGTCAAGAGCAAGACAGAGTTGCAATGTAGTAGGACACTACATGAGTCAATGATGGGCTTCCCAGGTGCCACAGGGGTAAAGAATCCCCCTGCCATTGCAGGAGACACACGAGACTCGAGTTTGATCCATGGCTGGGAAGTTCCCCTGGAGTAGGAAATGGCTACCTGCTCCAGCATTCTTGCCTGGAACATTGCATGGACAGAGGAGCCTGACAGGCTACAGTCCATGGGGTCACAAAGAGTCAGACACAACTAAGCACACACGCACACAAACGTGTTAATAGTGTTCTAACTAAGCAACTAGCTGACTTTAAGATTTTAGATTATTCATGTTGCTTCTGTGAACTCCATTTGCCCATTCATAAAAGGTTAGATAAGGACTACACCAAAGTTTTCGAGCACTGACAAACAAACACCTAATGATATGAAAGGCACCATGATTTACGATAAGAGGAGAAGGGAAAGAACTAGGCCACAAATAAGTGAACAAAGGACAAATTCTTTGATATTTTCCCATAAAATTTATATTCACTTCTACAATATACTGGTATATAAAAATATGGTTTCAGATTGCCTTTATAAACAAAGAGCTGCAATCTGTCATATATATATATTTTTTTTTTCCTCTTTTTTTCCCAATTCAAAACAGGTACACTTTAGAAAATTGTGCTGGATGAAAGAACACTATTACTGTAACAGAGAAAAACAAACCTAATTCCATATTGGATTTACTTCTTTAGCTCTAACTCCTGTGCTCTGTTGCCTGTGCTTAGTCATGCTGACTCTGCACCTTTGTAAAAGAATGTTGCCTATAGCCCAAATTATGCAGGACAGTCCCTTGGCAGGTCTCTGACTTTTAAGGTATAACACATTTACATTTATATACAGGCAACTGTTGAAGAACAGAGAATAACATTTGTGCCTTGAGAGTTTATAGGTACATTGTGACCAGACCTACTTGGACAGCTGAAAGAACAAAGGATTCTGGCAACAAGTAGTTTGCAACCACCAGCCACATCCCATCCCCAATTCAGCAACTCATCTCTCATTGTATTGACCCACGGATCAATTACCAAAATTATTACCAAAATCGGGGGCGATGTTTAAATAGATTCTCTAATCTGCTTTGTATTACAGTTTTCTTAGAACTTTGATTTACATAAACACATGGATGCAAGTGGCAATGGGACATTGTTAAAACTGCTTTGTAAACTGTCACTGAAGAGAGATGACCTGAACAAAAGGAGAAAATGCATGGTATAACATTTTCGGAACTACTGTTGGCAATTTTAAAAAGTTGTTTCTTAGAGCAGTAAGGTTGCTTTTGTCATACAGCGGACACAAGATGTCTCTAATCATCCATCTTTTCTGATTCCTTTTACTAGAGTATTTCATCCAAAGACTTTTTTCAATATAGAGATGGCTAAGTTCTTTCTTATTTTAGCATTACTAGCTCTAATTCCCGGAGAAGGCAATGGCACCCCACTCCAAGTACTCTTGCCTGGAAAATCAAATTGACAGAGGAGCCTGGTAGGCTGCAGTCCATGGGGTCATGAAGAGTCGGACATGACTGAGTGACTTCACTTTCACTTTTCACTTTCATGCATTGGAGAAGGAAATGGCAACCCACTCCAGTGTTCTTGCCTGGAGAATCCCAGGGACGGGGGAGCCTAGTGGGCTGCCGTCTATGGGGTCGCACAGAGTCGGACACAACTGAAGCGACTTAGCAGCAGCAGCAGCAGCTCTAATTACATGTAAATGGAAAATGTCTTACAACTTATAATATCTATGACTTCTTCACCCAGATCTCAAGCTTCATTTCCACTGTTATCTTTTCACAGTCACAATTCTGACTTCAAGTTGTTTGCTTTGTTCTGATTGGCTCAATGAAATATTATTACTAAATGAGCCAGTTCTTATCATGAATTATAAATTTATTTGTTGATCCAAGGTCATAAACATGTATGTTCCCCCTTCTCTCATATGCAAAGCAATAAGTCAGTAATGAGTTGGAGGACTATTTCCAGTACATTTCTTTGCTTGGTAATGCATATCTGTGAAGTTACAGTTTTAATTATCACATTAAGATCATTGAAAGATAATCAAGTGGATGCACTTTTGACACATTCTCTCTAGCGAGGATACATTGGTTGCTCAGGAATTAAGGCTGTGAACTAGCTACCACTTCCAGAATTTTCCTTCTGATAGTATAACTTTATATATTGATAGAGCTATATCTACTTTTCCTTAGCTAACATATTGATAATTGTCAGATAAAATATATATGTCTTAAATTATAATAATGACAAATTTGCTCAATCATTAGCTTCTACCTTACCATCACTAAGATGATCTGAAAAGATCATCTTTTTCATTTAAGCTTCACTGCCATTCCTTTTCATTCTAAACCAATTCAATCATGTATATGACATTGGGCTGTACCCAATATTTATTTTGTTATATTTCACAAGCAAAGATGATGAAATTGACTATACATAAATCTTTAGCAAGTTTGTTTCTTGTTAAAGTGTTCTTCACTGTTCATTTGTGACAAAGATTTTTTTCTTGTGCCTTTATTCCATAATTTACAAAATCAGTTTTAGTCAAGTAATCATTAATACTATTCTACTTTTATTTTCTTCTTAAAAAATTATCTTATTTTTATATAAACTGTTACTTAGCATTAATTTATTATTAATGGTTGAGTTCAGTGCTTTGGCTCTTAACTACCAGGCAGATTGTATAAAGCCTCATGAATAAGACCAAATTAATCAGACTCATTTAAGATATCAGATATTCTTTTTTTAATATGTTGCATCTTTGCATTGATTTATAGCTAATTTATAAAATTTTAACCTGTATCAATGCATGGCACTTAAATACATTTTCCATTTTAAACACATAAAATTTTTAGATATTATTCTTTAAAACAGAATTGTTGGGATTTTTCTAAGGTCAGGGAACTTTATTCTATAGGAAGAACAACTAAGCAAAACCATATATCGGTTAAAAATAAATTTCCTGGCAAAACTATGATGTAAATAATGTCTGATTGGAGTTTAGCAAGTTTGCATGATGCAAACAAATAGTGAAAAATTACTGCTACAGTGCAAAATATCCTACTCTCCCAAAATGTGTATGGCCATATTCTAAATCAGCCACATCTTCCATCCAGACCATTAAAATAACCAAACCAGAATTTCCATTCCTCTGTTCCAGCACACCCATCAGAGTCCCCAGTGAATCAGTGTTCTAAAGAACCTGCTCCTGTGATTTAACTTGCATTAATATATATATATATTCCTTTATATATACTAATATATTTATATATCCCTCTATTCTTTAGGTGCATAGTCTTTTGATAACTAATGAGATGGGCAGCATCCTTTCATATGTTTGGTGTTCTTTACTTGAACTATTAATATCATTTCTTTTTCTATAGGGTTATGTCAGAAAAAATCAACTTATGGTACTTTAATAAACAGATGAAAGAAAAAAATAGTTTACACACATATTGCAGAGATGCAAATTTGCTTAATTCTTTGGGTTCATTGTGGTATACTCATAATTGATTAACATTTTTCAGGATCAGATATAAAGAGTGTCCCAACTAAAATATTTGTTCATAAGCAGCAGAGACCAAAGAGAGAAAGTAGATTGAATAGAGTTTGGAAATATTATGTAATTTTCTGTCTTTTAAAGTTGGCCTTGACTTTCTTGTGGCGGATTCAGTTTGATATTTGGCAAAACTAATACAATTATGTAAAGTTTAAAAATAAAATAAAAAAATAAAATAAATAAAGCTCCTTGTTTCTTAAAAAGTATTATTTAAAATTATTTAAATGGCTTGTAGGAAGATGTTTTGATAAAAACTGAATGATAGTTTAATCCTTCTGTAGAGAAAACTCTTTCCCTATAATTTTATTTCATGTACTAGTGTCATTTCTCAAATTATCACTTCCAGGCCATTCCAGAAAAGTGTCCTAAAATATAAATGAACAATAGAAGCAAAAATTACATATTCTCACACTGTGTACTGAAAATTCACCAAAACTGTCAACATCAATCAGGTCAAGTGACACAGTAAGTTTATCTTACTTTATAATACTTCCAGTTATGTCTGATCCTCATGTTTCCCAGAAAAGCAAAAAGAAAAAGTCAAATGATTCCTGGAAAGGTTCGATATTGATAGAACTTTAGATAAGAAAATAAATAATTCTGTACCTTTATAACTAGATACTTTGGAAACTGACTTAAATATAATTCATGAGATGTGCTTTATGAAATTTGATAGAATATATCTAGATTTTTTTTTCCTTAATCAATACATAGACACATACTAAGAAATCAAACTACAAGAGTATCCCCTTGCCTCAAAATTAGTGATGAAAGAAACATCATCTTTTTTGGGGAAACACAATGCATCCTAATCAAATCTACTTCTGGAAGCTTAGATCTGGTATAATTTCCTAACACCACAGAATTCATGGTAAAAATGGACAAGTAAAAATATGAGTTCAAATTTTTTGTATGAAAGAGATATGGAATGTAAAAGATCAAAGTTCAGAATAAATGGTACAATTAATGTTTTTCATAATGCTATATTCCTTCAACATTTATCTAGTGTGTTTTCTGTGCCAAAACTAGTAATAATATAGATAATGTCTAACATTGATAGATAGTCTATATGATGTTAATTTGAACCAAATTCACAACCTAACCTCTAAGACTGAAAAATCTAGGGCTGATACTCTCTGCTCTAAGGACTGCGACAAAGACCGAACAAGCAGTATTTTTTTCCCCTTCACAATACCTCAATAAGTGTATTAATCTGGAGCAAATAAAAACACTAGGAGATATTTGATGCTTAAGTATATAGGGACGATATTAAGAAAACTAAATAAATAAATGGAAATTACACAGGCTATGAAGAATGAGGCACAGTGAAATGGTAAGGAAATTTCTAGGTGGGAAATAGTCACAGTGTTCAGGCTATTGAATGTCACGAGTGCAGTTGACCTTTTCTTCTAACCATTTTTTAGTTAAGAGAGACTGTTTCTCCTTAAGTACCCAGAAAGTTAGGGGCAGAAAAAGAATGACAGGGGGAACAAGAAGATAGTAATGACTTGCTGTGGGCTAAGTGAAATGAGCATTACATTTAAACTTTCCCTTTCTCAAGGGGTTAAAAGCTGAAGCAGAAGCAAAGGTGAGCAGATTCCGACATCTGATAGAGTCCCAAGGTTACACTGTCTCCGATAAGGCAGGGCAAAGTGTTTCTCAACTTAGGTTAAGAGATTAGTGTGTTAGTTAGAACTGGAGGTAAGAGAATGTTTAGATGAGAATGAATAAGCCTAAAATCTAATTAAATATTTGAGATGGATGTCTATTTTCTGAAACTTCGTAATATTTGAGTTTTAAACGTGGTTCTGACATTTGGTAATACCAAGAATATAGCAGATGCTATAAAAAAATATGAGTTTTAATATATATACTTGAGCAAGAAATTATAATGAAGTATATCACTAATGAGCTCCTTATAGACTTCTGATGGAAAAGTACTCCACTTTCACACAAAAGGCCAACAAAACTTTAGGTTAAGGAATCATGACATTGAAAACTCAAATGTATGTTTATGACCAAATAGAAAATCCTTTCCTGGATTTTGGTTTTGTTTGTTTTCATTTAACTTATGAAACAGCAGCAGAGTGGGGAGAAGAGACATAAGGACTCTAGATTATTTTGTCTTGTGTTCATCACAACAATTATTATAAAACAATCTTTTTGAAAATTGCTTATTTGTAACTGTAACATTCAGAGTTCCCCTTTTTTAAAAAATTAAACTTAAATGAGATTACTGATTTTAAGCCAGTCTTTTCCCCCACAAACTACAAATCAGCTTTTCAAGAGTAAATTTTAGTTTCCTTCATAATGTGAGGATCTATTAATAAATTCAAGAGATTAAGTGTTGTTCGTTTTATTTTGGCTTTTACCTATTTAATTTTTTCAAATAAAATGTAATATGTTTTAATAAATAAATGGTCTCAAAAAATTTAGAAAATGAACTTAGCTTTTTCAAATATTGGGAGAAATCTTGTGAGTTGCCATCTACTACATTAGTGATTTTCCAAGTAGTAACTGACTCAGTGTGAAATGTGGACTGATTAGAGATCTTATCTCAGAAGTGTCCATCATTGTTGAACAGAAATTGTTCAGAATTTTTAATATGGTAATTAAATTTGCAAGAAATAACAATAAAGAATTTTGAACTGTACTAGCCATAAAGGGGATTTTTTTGTTGTTTTTTACAATTTGTTAAAGAGAACTTTTTAATAAGTCTTTTGAATACAAATTAAGAACACAAATAGTGTTTTTGGTTGGGACTGTATAGCAAATGATTTAGGATGATTTTTTCCTGTGAAATAGTTACTTTATTTTACTTTAAGATATAGTCTTGGGACAAATATGGTAAAGCAGAAATAACTCAGACTTTGGCATGAGTCTGCCTGGTTCTGAATTCTAACTATTCTACTTTCCAGGTGTTTGTCATAGATTCATTCTTTCTAAATCTGGTTATTTTTAATCTCTATTATCTTTCTTCATCTATAATGAGAAGGTAATAATTCTTACTTTGCGAATTAAAGAAAGTGTGAAAAGGAATATAGAAAATGCCTACCAGGGGGCACTAGTGGTAAAGAATCTGCCTGACAATGCAGAAGACACAGGAGATGTAGGTTCGATCCCTGGGTTGGGAAGATCCCTTGGCGAAGGAAATGGCTACCCACTCCAGTATTCTCACCTGGAGAATCCCAGAGAGAGAACCCTGGCAGGCTACAGTCCATAGGGTTGCATAGTGTCGGACATGCCTTAAGCGACTTAGCATGCATATATAAAATGCCTAGCAAATTATAGACATTCAATAAAAAAAGTTCTACTGTTCTATATATGGGTTAAGATTTATTATTATAAAACTGTTATTTATAAAAAGGAAATAAAAACATAAGTGGTCTAAAATAAGTATGCGTTCTATCCAGTATTATATACATATTAAAATCACAGCATAAAAATATTTAAGTGGTATGGAAATATATTCATGTTTTATTGTTAAGTAAAAAAGGTACAAAATATGTGAAGTGTGATCCATTATCACTTTAAAAAATACATAAACATATACATGTAATTGTAAAAACATGAACTATTAATAAAATTATTGTGATTATGTCTGGGTAAGAGGTGATTTACTTTTTAAATTTTTCTTATCTTGATTTTACAAATTTAGATATACATTACTTTCATAACAAGAGTGCATAATCCATGATTGTGTTTAAAAAAAAAGTAAGGGTCTTAAAATATCAAGTTACCTGTCCTATATATTCTAAGGAGCATGATGATTGGTTAATTTAGAAATAGCACTAGTTACTCTTGAAGTTACAGTGAAACAGGGTAATATGTGAGACCAAACACCATAATCCATTTCAAATATCATTAGAGGAACAGTTCTGGGAACAGTCCTCAGTAACATCAACTCTTAATACACTAATAAATACACATTATAAAAGAAAAGTCTGTTTAACTATTCAGAGGCTACTGAAATCAAAAGCAGTAAAGTAGTGTGGCTGATGAAAAATAAGTCCAAACAGTCAAGTTAAACAGATTTTCCCTCCAAAACAGCAACAGAATTAGCTAATTATAAGAACACATTTAAACAAAGCATGATGGGATAACTTATGGCATTTGCTCCGAGAACTGATCCAGAGTTCAAGTGGATGCAATGCTCTGCTTGACAAATTGAAGATGGAAAGTTATAATACATGAAAACATTTTGAAGCGTGAGGAGTTATTTGGTGGAAGCAGTACATATTGTAAACCATATGATTTTACATCTGAATTTGTGATCTAGAACTGGGTAATAACAGTACATTTATTTAAGAAGGCATAGTTAACACCAACTTGAAAAGCTTTAAAACTGACACAGGAAAATTTACTCCTGCAAAATCACTAACAGAGATTTAATTCTCTAAATTGAATGTGGGCTAAAGTATGTTGTTTTAAAGAGAAAGAAAAGAAAGAAAATCCAGAGTAAAAATACCTAGCTGTTGTTTAGAGAAAGGTAATAGCTGGCAACAGATGAATACCTTAAGGCCCACACATGCATGTACTCAGAAATCCTCAGTTTGGCCTGAAGAGGTCAGTTTTATGGTCTATTTTACAGATGAGGACCCTGAAGAACAGAAAGGTTAAATAACTGGCTCAAGGTCACACAGTAAGAAGCAGAGCCAAAATCTGGTTTACCTGGAATGCTTTCCTCTAATTGAATTTCTATAGCCCTTCACACTGTGCTGCAGTAATTAGATACAAGTTTGCAGTATGACTCACTAGCTAACTTGCCTGCCGCTTTTCCAGTACAACTAAGGAGTTATATTGATTGAGGCAACATGACTTAAGACTGACATTGAATTTGAATTTCAGTACTGTATATTACCTAAAAGTTGTGTGTCTTGGTCAAACCATTTAAGATCTGGTCTCACTTTCTACATCCCTAAAATAAAGGGAATGTGATCATCTCACCACTCTTTCCAGGTCTAATATATAACCCTCATTTCAAAGACATTAATTTGTATCCCTTTGAGCAACTTTTTAAAATGTGTTATGTGATTCCTGGGGAAGGGTTATAACACATGTACACCCATGGCAGATCCATGTCAATGTATGGCAAAACCACTACCATATTGTAAGGTAATTAGCCTCCAATTAAAATAAATAAATTTATATTAAAAAAAAGAAGAGATCTGAATTGAATTTGACAAAACAAGAGAAGGGCCATCCATAGAGACACATCACCTTGTAAAAAAGCTATCCAGTTGTCACAGTAAGAGAGGCTTGAAGGAGAGAGAGTCAAACTTCTTTATAAGCTTTTTTCTATTTTGAAATTTTTACTCTATGATTTTCCCCTGGAAAACAGTACTTTTACTCTATAATGGGGGAAATAAAACTCCATAGTCTAGAGAATACTAGTATTTTTCAAGAGACATAAAATCTTCTGAAGGTGGAATAGCTATGGTGGAAAAAAACAAAAATCTAAGGAGGAGGAACTTTGCAAAGAAGACTATGTAAAGAATACTGTGGAGCGAGAGAAGAACTTGCAAAAATAAGTCACCTCAACTGCCCAGTACTTCTCTACATAGTAGTTCATTCAAGCTGAAGAGTCTCACTCACTCTTTAAAGGCTGGGACATGAGTCAGTAAAGGCAACAATGGCCTGGACCTCTTCCTTTGTTCCCAGGAGAGGAGTGACTGTCCCCTAGGCATGATCTTACCCTCCACCTGAGTCTGACTTGAATCAAGAGCCTCCACTAGCTCCTAGTAAAAGATGAGGCTGACTAAATTACGTTTTTTCTCTTCTTTTCCTTTCTGTTTTAGGCAAGTAGAAACCCAGGGCTCTGAAGAACAATAATATCCAAGTTAAGAGAATTGTTCTTATTGCCTCAAAGTTAAGAAAACTGTAGAATGAGTCACTCTGGCAGAAAAATAAGAGATCCACGAATACATTATTGAAATGTGACTTCTGCATCCATCTTCAGAAGCAAATTGGACAGTAGCAATGCAACACCAGTGAAGCAAATTTAACACTTCTGATGCCCTACTAGTACCGTGATTAAATGTCCATTTTTGAAATATTGAAGATACATCATTCATTTTTACTTCACTTTGATCTGGAAAGACTCTTGATTCCATAGGCTCTTACAAAGTAGCTTCCTTGCTTAGCTATATGCTCTCACATGCAAGGCTTGGCTTAATACATGTTTTTCTTCCATCTATTCCTTTAAAGCATCAGCTCTCCCCCATCTCCTTTCTGTTTGAATTTGCTGGGTGGCAGGGGTGCCAGGAGTGTTGTATCTGCCAACAGGTAGCCAGCCACTAGACTGGTGTCTCTAAATCAGCAAGTCCCCATCTGTCAGCGAGAGTCTCTCCGAATTCATTCTGCTGATTAGAGCAGCTGAGCCTCTAACTGGGTTCTTTGTGGGCTTCAGGCAGATGCTTAATAAGGTGAGCCAAAGGGAGTCTGGCCATTAGATGTGTTAAGACCTCAGATACGATCTATTTTTTATGTTTTTCAAGTGCATGTCTACAGCTCTCCTAGTAACTTTACCACATAATGTTATTGGGGCATCAACCACCCATGAAGCTTGATACTGCAGACAAAAATGATTCTGTCATAGTATTTAAGCTTAATCATTAATTTTGAGTTTAAAAATGTTTAGCAATTAGCACCCTGGCTTAAGCATTGTTAGTTTTGAAGGAAAGTTTTAGTAGAGAGACTTTACAGATAATCACATCTTACCAGGAAAAGCCAAGTTCAGTCTAAAGGGATCTGTAATCACCAATAATCCATCACAGGGTTAGATGGTACATTTGTGGTGGTTGCAGCCTTAGGATCTATTCCCCTGCTGGTTAGCCATAATAATTCCAGGCCAGCTCAAGGGCATGGTACAGACAGGCCTTTGTCAATGAATAAAATAATCATATAAATTGCTTGAATATTTTACTAGACTCAGACATTTTCTTAAAATGGATTTACATTTTCAAAATGTTCTTCAAGCACATTTTCTATTCTTATTCTGTTCATGCTTGGGTGATGCCATAGGTGGAGTAAAATGAGGGGGGAAAAATAGAACCCATCCATTTTTATAGAAAATCATCATTAGAGATTCTTCACATAGGATCCAATTGAGCAAGAGTCTGAGAACGAGCCAAGAAATGAGGGGGGTGCAAGGCATATTTTTCACAGAATAAGCAGAAAGGTCTGTGTGAGAGTGGGCATTAAATGACAGTATTTTTATTTAATTGAAGTTTGAAGTCTATGCCCCGCTTCCTCCACCCAGCAGATACAAAGGCAAAACTGTCTCAAAGAACCATGGGCAGACATTTGAAAAACATGTGAAAAGCAATTTCCAGCTGAGCCAATTTTTGTCAAACATCATGTGGCTTGGCTAGTCTGGGCTTTCCTAGCAGAATCTGAAGCCTGAGGAGCCCAACCTCAGTCTCAGACACCACGCTGTGAGAAGACGTGGAACAGGGAGTCTGTACTCCAGATGGGAGAGGCTTTTAATTGGCTGAGTGAGAACCAGGGTCTGGGCACAGAATGTCAGACACATCCTTGCTGGCATCATCATTACTGATTCAAACTGCATAAGGAGTACTGAGGAGATGCCAAGGGGGAAAGCTGAGCTCTCTACAGATTTGAATTATATCTGAATGCCAGGGAGGAAAAGGAAAAAGTGCTTTCCTTGCAAAAATATTTGAAAGTGCTGCTTTAACTCATTTAATACATGCTGCTCTGCCCACGTTCTAATGCTACTCCTTTCTGCATTTCTTTTCCAAATTAGTATTTCAACATTCTTTTTGTCCTTGTATCTCCAACTGCCCATTATGCTAGTTAAAAAATCAATTTTTATAGGTACAATTTGTGCCTGAAAAGGTAAGGCTAGCCTTTTACCATATCACTAAATATAGTATTTACAAGTCACAAGAAACTTCCTTTTCATTATTAAGAGTAGTATAAAAACTTACTTATACATGAGTCAACTGGTTTTTAGACTCAGAAATTGCCTTATGATCTGACTTAAAGTCAAACCTTCTCCCCAAGGATCAAGCTTGGTATTTTTCACTGTACAGAAGTGAGTTTTCTGGAGGGAAGTGGGGTGGGGGGGGTGCAGATTTTCCTAAATTAAGGACTTTTTTGACATGTAAATTCTCCATTTCCTCCTCCAGGGGATCTTCCCAACCCAGAGATCAAACCCAAGTCCCCTGCATTGCAGACAGGCTCTTTATCAGCACACTACCTGGAAAGCCAAATTATTATTAAAGAAACTTAAAAAAATAATCAATCATAAAGTGGATTGTGGAGCAATGGAAGCAGAGAAAAAGTAAAAGTGATCTTTTGGCATAATTAACCAACATAGTATTAAAAAAAGCAAGACCTTTAGTTATTGGCCTTAGAATATTTTATATTCCAATGCCTATGGCAAGGCCATACCTGATGTGAAGATGAATGGTGGGAATTGTAGTCAAGGAGTATGTATTCTGATACCTTTTGGCAGGATGGTTGTATCAGGCTATGCTGGCCTAAAGCTATTAAATATCCTATGATTTTAGCTCCACTTATTCTAATTCTCCACTTCCCTGGTGGCTCAGATGGTAAAGCGTCTGTCTACAATGCAGGAGACCCGGGTTCAAGCCCTGGGTTGGGAAGATCCCTGGAGAAGGAAATGGCAATCCACTCCAGTACTATTGCCTGGAAAATCCCATGGACAGAGGAGACTGGTAGGCTACAGTCTATGGGGTCACAAAGAGTCAGACATGACTGAACGACTTTCCTTTCCCTTTATTCTAATTCTGGATCAACAGTCTGGTTATGATTTCACTTTTCTTCTGTTGCAAGTAATGGTTTGGGTGGCTCAAATGGTAAAGAATCTGACTTCAATGTGGGAGACCGGGGTTCAGTCCCTAGGTGGGGAAGATCCCCTGGAGAAGGGAATGGCTACTCATTCCACTATTCTTGGTATTTTTCACTGTACAGAAGTGAGTTTTCTGGAGGGAAGTGGGGTGGGGGGGGGTGCAGATTTTCCTAAATTAAGGACTTTTTTGACATGTAAATTCTCCATTTCCTCCTCCAGGGGATCTTCCCAACCCAGAGATCAAACCCAATTCCATAGACAAGGAGCCCTTTGGGCAATAGTTCATGGTGTCGCAGAGTCGAACACAACTGAGTGACTAACACACATACATGAAAACACAAGGTTCTAGTTCCTTGAATTTCATTGATTGCTGTGAGTTGATATTTGATTTATGGTCATCTTCCTGTCAAGAATTGCCCACAGAGACTACACTGGCTCTATCACTCTATCAACTGACTTAAGGTATACAAACTAACACTCAGATCTACTCTATAGCTTTAGTTCTTAGCTCTGGGCCTTAGTTTTTTCACATGAACTATTGAAAGCCTTCAAGCTTTTGTCCCTGGTCCTACTCCCAACTAGTTATTCACAATGTTTTCAGAATTGCCTTCTTCAAATGCAAATCTTGTCATTTTACACACCTGCTTAAATCCCTTCAACATCTGCTTAAAGAGTTAAGCTTAATGCTTAGATGAATCAGGAGAAGCTTGAGCCTAGCTACCACTTACCTTTTCAGTTATATCTCAGGAGATAACTCCCACACTAATATAGTTATCATCTGACTTGGGGCTCTCAAATATTCTATGCTTTTTCACAACTGTGTACTTCACGCAGTTGATAATGCTGAATGGCACTCCTCTCTTTTCTGCTTGCCTCAACACAAATAAATATGCTGGTCTTGGCATGATTATGAAGCATTTCATAAATACTCAACTACCAGAGCATTATCTTCGCCATGTCTGCTGCTGCTGCTGCTAAGTCACTTCAGACATGTCCACAGACGGCAGCCCATCAGGCTCCCCCGTCCTTGGGATTCTCAAGGCAAGAACACTGGAGTGGGTTGCCATTTCCTTCTCCAATCCATGTCTGCTGTGTGTACTTCAAAAACAGAACCTATAATGCTTAATTGCACTTATTACTTTATATATCTGCCTTTATTACAACTTCATGAGTCTAGTGACCATGTCTTATTCATCTTTATAATCCCAGAATCTGTCACAATATTTTGCCTAGTGTAGGAACTCAATATTTGTTGATGGACTTAAATAACTAAAAAGGTTGGCAATTAGATTTTGAAATGAGAAAATAAAAACCTTTATTAAGTGCTTACTGTAAGCCAAAAGCAACACTGAATCCATTTTAATTAATTGATGAATTAATCTCTAGATTTTCTGGGAGGAGAATGGAAATAAATACACTGAATAAAAATTCTAATAATATAATCAACTTTGGAAATCTAGTAAGGTAAAATAAACACTAACAAGAATAGCAATAAATTTAATTAAGTGAAAGCAATTTAAGCTATATAAATTGTACAGATTCATGACTATATTTAGCAGTTAGATTTTTCTTAACACCAGAATCCTTCCTTACAAAAGATATTTAAAACATTCTATTAAAAACAGAGAATGAGAATGGAAAAAAAGATACTTAAGCAAAACAATTAAAAGGTAATTTCCATTGTCAATATGCTTTATTCTGGCAATTATTTTTAATGAGATCATGATTTTAATTTTTTTTAAATGACATTTGCTTTTATTTTGGTTTCTGGGCATTTGTGTTTGTGGTAAGTTTCAGCCCTTTTTTAAAAATTTTAATATTTCTTAAGGGCCCTTCTGCCTACCCCTTCTGTGTTATGAAATGCTCCTGAGAGCCGTTTGGATGATAACAAGTGCTGCAAACTGCAGGTGAATGGGTCTTAGAATCACACGAACAGCAAAGGAAAGCGTTTTATAACAACAAAGGTAGAGACTAGGGAGTCCTTATGAATATATTATTAAGCACCTGCTCTCCAGTTCCTAAACTGGGGTTGTTTGAAAAGAAGTGATGGTAAATTTTGGCTGGAATTGATGTCTGTAGAGAGACTATGTGTGTTTGTTTTACAGCTAAATTACCTTAAATTACTACAATTGAAATGCTACTTTCCCCCAATACGTGTTTTGAACGTTGAAGTCTCACCATACAACTAATTCTACTCCAGCCACATACCTGAGTAGGTAGAAAGGGTTTGACCTTTGAAACATTAAAAATCATTTTCTGTGCTGGTGATTATTTTTTAAGAAATGAAAATGATCATCTGAAAGACAAAACCACACACAGAGATAGCTGTGTTGGGACATACTAGTCAGAGGAAAGGGTATAGCAATGAAATGCAGGCAGCATAAGAGAAAAAATGGGTAAGACAATCACAAGGCAGAATAAAGAAACCAATGTTGGGTAGACTTTAAGGCGGATTTGTCCAATATCTTCAAGCCAGTAAAGAAAGTCTGAGTGAGAGATTAGGAGGTTTGTTAGTAGGATCCACTCAGTATTTTCCTGTTACAAAATGGAGATCTAAGTAAACCAAGGCAATTCTAGTAGACTCAGAACCAAGAGAGTTTTTTTTTTTTTTTTTAATAAATACACTGATGCAAAGCTTGAGTAATGCAATTTTAAGGAAAGCATTTAGTGAGAGTATTCCATATTCACTCAATGGAAAATCAAAGTAAAATGTGATCAGTTACTATGTTATTAATCCTGTTAAAATCTCACATAGCAGGGTATTCAGTGAAGAACAACTTTTCTTCTCCCTTCTGCAGAGTTTGATTTCCTGAAGTCTGAGCAAGTAAGGATATTTAGAAACCCTAATCTCCCATTCCACAGCTGGGGAAACCAAGCAGAAGCAGCATGTTGGCTGGATCCAGACTCGGCTGCTGTGAAGGCCAGCATGGCACTAAAAACAGAAGAGCTGTTTGAAAAGAATGCTTTCAGTCAAAACTGAGAAACTGTTTGCTTTAAACTAACCTAAATTATGTAATGGTAGAAAGAGATGAGTTATTGAGGGAACAGGGCATGTGAATTTATGATGCTGGAAATACAGGGAGCTCTCTTCAACTAGCCTCTGTTCTACAAACAACCTGCCTGAGAGAGGCAGAGTTAAAGAGCATAACAGTGAAACCCAGACTTAACTGGTGTGTATTGCCCAGGCTGAGTATAAGACTGCCTTCCTCCTTCCATCATGACTCTAGACAGGGCTGTGATATGTGCTTGTGACAATGGCAGTGAAGCAAATCATGGGTGCTCTTACGTGTTGAATTTTGTCTCTCAAAAAGTTACACTGGAATTGTAACGCCCTGTACCTGTGAATGTGACCTTACTAAGAAACAGGGTTTTCTCAGACATACTCAAGTTAACGTGGGGTTGTTAGTCCTTATCGAATAGGACTGGTGTCCTTGTGAAGAAAGGAAAATCTGGACAGAGACACAGACATGAGAACATCATGTGAAAACACAATACACAAAAGGAAAACAGCTATATGAACATAAAGACAAAGATTGGCTTATTCTGTCATAAACTAAGGAATGTCTGGGGCTCTCAGTAGCTGAAAGAACGATGCTCTCCTAAAAGCTTTGGGGGAACATATCCCTGCCAACACGTTTATTTTAGGTTGTAACCTCTAAAACTATGAAGTGATAAATTTCATTTGGTTTAAGCCATCCAGTTTGTGTTACTTTGTTATGGCAGCCCCAGGAAACTCATTATAGATGCCAACATCAGAGGGACAAGAGCAACTCACTATAGCAGCAGCAGTAGAGATCAGCAGAGGAACCTGTTAGAGCTTCCCAGGGTTCATTTCCATCACTTCTTCCCAAAGGGGTGACAGTAGTTAAGACATCTACCTTCTTCAAAGTGACTTCTTTTTAAGAATTCCAGTGACATCAGGAAATGTCTAATTTACTAGAGGAAAGACCCCAAGGGAGAGACACAACATTCTTTCTAACAGACTTATGAGATGCAGAATAACATTATAGAAGCAGCTTGGGAAGAGAACTTAGATTTTCTCTGGACTCTGAGTAGTGGAGTCTTCATCTAAATCTTATCAAAAAGGCCAGTCTCCTCTGAGGTAGGGAGGGGGCCATATTCTCCTAGGTGGATGGATTTTTCTGGATGTACATATTGCCAACATCCCAGCTATGGCTTATCAAAGACTTGGTGCTTATCAGGATATAGAGCTTCTTCAAAGTCAGAAAACCCTCTTCAGGGTATTTTGAGAATAGTTCCCAATATATTTTTCAACTTCAAGAAAGACATATTATTGACATAAGGGGGAAATGCATGTAATAATACTGGCAGACCCCCAGTTTGGTCTAGTTTACCCCATGTTATATGTAGGAAAACCAAGGGCTGTGGTATTATATCATTTTAAACAACATGACTTTGTCTTGTGCTTTCTCACATTTGTAGTATAGCTGCTGCTACTGCTGCTAAGTCACTTCAGTCGTGTCCGACTCTGTGCAACCCCATAGATGGAAGCCCACCAGGCTGCCCCGTCCCTGGGATTCTCCAGGCAAGAACACTGGAGTGGGTTGCCATTTCCTTCTCCAATGCATGAAAGTGAAAAGGGAAAGCATCTCACCTCAAATCATGTTAGATCTCTTCTGGTTGATGCTAATATTCCAGTTATTGATACTAGCTTGTTATTAAGTCATCCTGAGAAGCAAACATTCTCCTGGTACTTTACTAAAATATCTTAGACAGAAGCACCTAACTTAAAAAGCCCATTTATTTTTATTTTTCATAGGAGATCCATTGCTTTGAGTCATTGTAATAGAATTTGGGGTCCTCTCAATAAACCTGAGCTTAAATCATTAGTCAGAGAGTTCTTTAGGCTAGTTTTAAAATCTAATTAGCAGAATTGCTATAATTTCTTTGTTTTAAAACCAGCTGATCCTCTCTTGCAAAGACACAGTCTCCAAGAAGGAAAACTTATGCTATGTTTCTCTTTACCCACAAATCAATATTACTTGCTATAATGTTTTAGTAAATACAAAGTTACTATGTACATATGGGAATGTACACATGTACATTCAGATTTCTATATGAGTCCTGGAAATAGGTATTCAAAACAGTAAAAGGAAAAGGAAAAAAAAAATGTTACATTATGGTAAATTAAGCCTAATTCTCTCACAACTAGCAAGTTTATTCCTGGCTCGCCTAGTCTCACAATAATAGAGATATATTTTCAATGTGCACAAAAATTGAGATGTTTCAATCATCAGATGAAATCAGAAAACTTATCACACATCCACACTGCAGAGCTTCTGTGTACAGTTTAACAGGTTACACACTGCACAATTATAGGGCACAGTATTTTCATCACAGTCATAATGAGAATGTATCACTTTCTGTTGGAGATCTCACAACCATCAAGTATGTCACAGTGGCCTTATGAAATATATATCTGAACAAAAGGAAAATAGAACTCAGATGAATCTTACCTTTTTCAAAGAACAGACAATTTTATGACATACTTTAAGATAATAAGCTACATAATATTCTAAGGTTAAAGTTTTGTTAGAAAAAGTCATTCCTAACCAGGATGAGAAGACTTCATAACTGTTCCTCCACTTCTAAATCTTAATACCTCGGTAAGACTCTTTTTCATATAAAACTACTAAAGGGCTAGAACTGCAAAAATATCTATTGAAAAATACTGACTTCTTCCTTCTTCGTACTCAATCCTATTCAAATTGCATGTAATTAGTAACCACCTGCATTTGAAAAAAAAGGCAAATAAATATGTAAAATGTAAGAGGGTCTGCTTTTAATACTTTCTTCGATTTGGAGCAAACCACTACAACATTCAATTTTTATTACACATACCTTCACACAGACACATGCACAGTCACACTTAAATAGGAAAATAAATAAACACCTTCTTTCTACCCAGAACTAGGATCAGCAGAAAAAAAGCTAAAATATCACTTGTGACCTTGACTGAAAAATGGGATAAACAACCCCCTAAATCTCAGAAGATTAAAATACTAAACTTTTAGATGAAGATAAAAATAATGTGACTTAAACTGTCTTTTTGTTCTTTGTACTTTCTTTTTCCAAGTGCTACTCAGATTGATAATCTCCTGGGAAGTTGGCAACACAGTGCTTATTCTACTTTGCTAAACCTGTCATTAAACAAAACCTCTGGCATGGTAAGACCTAATGGTGTTTAAATACAAAATAAATAAGTGATTAAATAAAAATATATAGATATATGCCTATTAGAGGACAGACACTTTGTCATCATCTCATTTCTAAAGACAAATACTTGAATATTGTTTTGTAGAAGTTAAGTGGAGCCTTACAGAGGGGGAAACAGACACGGACTCTAAAGAGAACTGAAAGCAGGTGAGCATTCTGCTTCTAGTATTTACCACTGGTGTGACTCCTAGGAAATAATCAAACCTGTCTAGATCTCAGTTTCCTTATACAGAAAATGAGGTAAAACACTTTTTCACTTGTAAAATCATTTAAAGTATATAATATAATGAAAATTTTCTGGCATTTTTACTACTATTAAATTTTTTGATCCATACTAAATATTTAAGGATGTATAGCAGTTACTTAAAAAAACTATAGCAATGGAAAGGCTTATCCTCAGAGAATACTTACTTGCTCACATGCCTGGGCTCCACTGAACCTGACTTGATCACCCTTCCTGAAACATTTTCTGGCTGAGCTTAGGAAACTATCAGTCTTCTCCTCCTCAAGGAATAGCTCAAGACTCATTTCCTTTATAAAGTCTGTCCAGATTAAACACTGTATCAATCAAATCATTGGCAACATTCCTAGAGCATATATGAAGATATCTTTTGAAATTCACCATAAATCAATTTTGGAAAGAGGTAAGGCATAATACCTTACCTCTGAAAGAGATGGGAATACCAGACCACCTGATCTGCCTCTTGAGAAAGTTGTATGCAGGTCAGGAAGCAATAGTTAGAACTGGACATGGAACAACAGACTGGTTCCAAATAGGAAAAGGAGTTCGTCAAGGCTGTATATTGTCACCCTGTTTATTTAACTTATATGCAGAGTACATCATGAGAAACGCTGGACTGGAAGAAACACAAGCTGGAATCAAGATTGCTGGGAGAAATATCAATAACCTCAGATATGCAGATGACACCACCCTTATGGCAGAAAGTGAAGAGGAACTCAAAAGCCTCTTGATGAAAGTGAAAGTGGAGAGTGAAAAAGTTGGCTTAAAACTTAACATTCAGAAAATGAAGATCATGGCATCCAGTCCCACCACTTCATGGGAAATAGATGGGGAAACAGAGGAAACAGTGGCAGATTTTATTTTGGGGGGCTCCAAAATCACTGCAGATGGTGACTGCAGCCATGAAATTAAAAGACACTTACTCCTTGGAAGGAAAGTTATGACCAACCTAGATAGCATATTCAAAAGCAGAGACATTACTTTGCCAACAAAGGTTTGTCTAGTCAAGGCTATGGTTTTTCCTGTGGTCATGTGTGGATGTGAGAGTTGGACTGTGAAGGAGGCTGAGCACTGAAGAATTGATGCTTTTGAACTGTGGTGTTGGAGAAGACTCTTGAGAGTCCCTTGGACTGCAAGGAGATCCAACCAGTCCATTCTGAAGGAGATCAGCCCTGGGATTTCTTTGGAAGGAATGATGCTAAAGCTGAAACTCCAGTACTTTGGCCACCTCATGCGAAGAGTTGACTCATTGGAAAAGACTCTGATGCTGGGAGGGATTGGGGGCAAGAGGAGAAGGGGACGACAGAGGATGAGATGGCTGGATGGCATCACTGACTCGATGGACATCAGTCTCAGTAAACTCCGGGAGTTGGTGATGGACAGGGATGCCTGGCGTGCTGCAATTCATGGGGTCACAAAGAGTCGGACACGACTGAGCAACTTATCTGATCTGATCTGAAGGCATAATAAGAAAGCAAAAGAATTTTTTAAAAAATGGCCTTGTAGATACTTGGAAGAAGGAATTATAGAACCTAATAACTACTATTATTTCATTAATTGATAAAATCAATCTAATGCCATATTATCTTTGGAAATGTGTAACTACTTTGGAAAATGTAACTACATTTTCACATCATGGGCATGACATTTATTTTTATTTTAGTAAAATATCCAATAAAGTTTCCTGTAATACTTATCACAAGGTTGTGATAAGTGTTCAATAGTGGCCAACAGTCTGGGGTAAGGGCAATGGGGTTCTCCTAGTAAGTTCACTTCACATTTTATACTTCAATGTAGGCAGTAGAGGACCCTGATTAGTAATGCAACTGAGAATATAGAAAATAGCCTTGCCAAATTTGCAAATATAACACTAGGGCAATAGATCATGTGCTGAAAAACAGTATTACTTTTTTAAGTCCTAAAAGAACTAAAAGCCAAATATAAGATTAAACATGAATGTCAAGTTTTATATTTAACTTAAAAAGTATAACTCAAATGTGAGATTAATACCTTTAAGGCATGGCAGCCAAAATACACAGACACAAATGATACCCCTTCTTTTGCAAACAGCAATGACCCTAACCCCATCATAGTTGGCTTAAAAACATTGAAAATAATTTTGCTGAGCATCCTTCATGTTGGAAGAAACCCAAAGGCCAAAAATTTGTGAAATATATGTAATGTCTTTCCCAAGAAGGAATCCTCTATTCTCCTATTCTTCTGTGTCACAGCTAAGTCAGGCTAGATTATTACAAAATATTAATCACTAAGTGGAACCAAAAGAAAACTGGAAAGAATATAAATAACACACAAATATTATTTTGTGTGTTATTTTGTTATTTTCCACATCCATCCTAAATGCGGAAACCACTTGCTGGACAAAGCTCTTTAGACACGTTGTATATTAAAATGAAGTGTTAAAATTGGTCTAAAAACTCAGCTCCCCAAATTGAGTAGAAATGTTTTGTTTACTATTTTGTAATGGATAAGGAGGTTTTTGAAGCCTACCAAAATATTAAAAATTCTTATGTAGTAAAAGCAATTGAAAACTGACAGTAAACTGTATATATGACTATGATGACAACTCTGCTAGTGAAAGTGAAAATTGCTCAGTTATGTTTGACTCTTTGTAACCCCATGGACTATTTATTCAGTCCATGGAATTCTCTAGGCCAGAATACTGGAGTGGGTTGCTGTTCCCTTCTCCAGGGGGTCTTCTCAACCTAGGGATCAAACCCAGGTCTCTCACACTGCAAGCAGATTTTTTACCAGCCACCAGGGAAGCCCAAAAATACTGCCCAAAAATACTGGAGTGGGTAGCCTATCCTTTCTCCAGCAGATCTTCCCGGCACAGGAATCAAACCAGGGTCTCTTGCATTGTAGGCAGATTCTTGACCAACTGAGCTACTAGGGAAGCCGTCAACTCTGCTAGAATATGCTCTCAAGAGAAACTTTCTAAAAGTGTTTTGAAAAGTATTCTGCAGCCTTTAAAATATTATGTTTGGGTGGCAGGCAAGGAGTGATTTCTTTGTTTTTCTTTATATATTTTTAAATTATATTTTATAAAAACAAAGACAATAACATTGATTCCTATTTGTATGTATTGTATTTGCTGCTCTACTTGCATTATCTGTGCCATTATTTCATTTAACTCATCCTAAGAGATCATGAAAGTTATTCCAATTTTTATAGATGAAAAAACTGAGATGCATGAATCTATCTAGTGACTGAACATTAAGTATCATTACCATAATATTAATGACAATAATCCTGATAGTGATCCCTTGATTCAAAATCTGTTTACTTCTAAAGTGCAAAATTATCCTACAATATAAAATGATGTCTGACTTAGTTTGGTTTACAAGACAAAATGTCTTTTTATGTCAGTTAATTTATAATCAATAGTTTGAGGCATCTATGTCCTACATTTCAAACACTGAGATAGCTAGATAATACCTATTCTCAAAGTACTGATAAAATGTTAGCCGTGTGACCTTAAACAAATTATATAACAATGAATAAATTTTTCATGTGAAAATAAAAACAAACCACGTGGAGCTTTTATAATAATATATATATAAAAGGCCTATATTAATGATTATATTATTGTCTGTTAGAAACTGTCCCCATGACTCTTTATATAATATCTCCTAACAAATATTCTATGTTATTCCTTTATTATAGGACATAGTTGTAAAATATTTAAATAAGTGGAACTTCTCTTAACAAGGACTCACTTATCAATCCTGAAAAAATTTGAACACGGTCCAGGGTCCTATATATGGGCTATTCGAGGAGGAACACTCTAGTCCCATCAGTCTCACCCCAGGTAATAATACCATTCTGTTATTCTGGAGTTTAACATTTATAAACTTGGTTGATGTGGTACCACTGAAACGAATCCACATGGGATATGAGATCTTCATTCTTTATCATTAGTTGGGAGGACACAACAGTTTCCATTCTAGAATCTGCACTCTGGTTTTTCCCAAACAAGATGTCTTTGGGCTATAGACCTCCAAACAGAAGAAAAGACCCAGGTTGAATGCAGTGATGTCTGGGAATGAAATGAATTGCTGAAATTACTTCTGCCTTGATCCAACAATCTGTTAACACCCAGAAATACTGGCTTTTATTGCTGCTAAGGGATTGCTGCATTCTTTTAGAAAAGAGAGATTCCAACATGAACATGAATGCTCAAATGCTTGTACTAAAATCTTTATTTTATTGTCTAAATTTGTAATCAGAGCGGAACAGAAATATTTTTAGAAAACAAGTTTAGACAAGAACAAATTTTACACAAAAAAAGTAAATTGGACCTTTATAATAAGTCCTCCAAATGTTCCAAATGATTTTTTTATTCCAAAGAATGATTTTTTTTCATTCCGTCATTATATATTTAGGAAATTGAAATGAATAAGACTTTTACTTCAATTAAAGCTTGATATGAGAAAGCAGGCCTTTTAAACTTTTAACTAGATTTTCTAATATATAGGTATGCAGTAATTTATAACAGGAATCCTCTTGTTCTAGATTTACATTAATTTACTTCATTGACATGAACAGGTTAATTTAAGCAACTCCAGAGATGAAAACACAAATCCATTGTGTTACTGGATATATCTGAGGTCTGTATTAACACAAAATTGACACTATTCATGAGGATACAGCAGGTAAATACCAATCATTATCATATCTGAACCTAAATACCAGAGTATTTCTCTCAAACCTAAACTTGAATGACAGTATTTGACAAATGAGTAGATGAAATCATGTCAGGATCTTGACTGGTGAGGCATGTACAGATATTCTGGTGTTTAAACAGGGCAATTTTACTTAGACCAGTGATCTGGGAAGAGCAGCAATAAGAATACTATGAAGAACTAAATGAAGTCCAGCCTATGGATGACGGAACGTATGAAGGAAACTTGGCTAATATATACAAGAGGGAAAAGGCTGGTGTTAACTGACCTTCTAAGTTATAAACCTTGTATGGGGCATGGTTTTACACATGCTAAACTATATTGGGGATTGGAAGGGACATTAATGATGACAATGTCTAGATGCCTGAGAAATATGTCACTATCTGAACAAGAATGTCAGGGAAATTATACTTTTCATTACCATAAAATGTATGAAATGAAACTACTGCATAATTCTCATGGACTTGAGCTAGTAACCCAAACTGGGCTAAAATTAAAACAAAGCCTCACAGAGGGGGTTACAAAAGTCACAGTGTCAATTTTTTTGTTTCTGAGGAAGAGCTAAAGCATGTCTGGTATGTTTCTCAGTATAGATATATACTGTAATTTACCTGCTTCCAGACTGAGGCACCAATTCTCTTCATGGAATCTCTACAAGTTTAATAACTTGGAGATGTCTTCACTGGGTTATTATTTTCTATAACTTCAGTATTCCTGTCCACGCCATGTGTAAGAAAGCCCAACTCTACCTGTGACGATGATTAGTCTATTTCTAGAAAGATGCTTTTGATTAAAAAATAAGTTCTCAGGTGACATCAAGCATCCCTGAACTTAAATGATTTCTTATTCTCAATATTGAAGCTGGATATCAATTCCCAGTCCAATCTTTATATAGTTGTTGCTTCCCTCTAAATCTAAAAGGGTAAGAAAAAGAAAAAAAAGCTCCTCATTCCTTGAGTCTGCTGCTAGTCTTTTCTTCAGGTCCTTCAAGCATCAGTAATCATTATATTATAGCATTCACACATATAAAGAAAAGAGAAAGGAAACTCCATCACATACTCTCAAAGCATCATAAACATTCTGTTTTACTATTTGATCACAATAGTTTGAATAAAGTGATGAATCTGTGAGCTAAGTATGATTATATCTCTCAGTATTTTTTTTAATAGTGAAACATTTAAAGTATGTTATATGATGGTACTGAAATGAAAATAGGTTTAAAACTCTAGCCTTCATCTTTTTAACATAACATATAAGAATATTAGTGTTAGAAAAAAGATTCCTCAGAAAAACATAATTAGTGGAATTTAAATAAAAGATTTATGTAACTGATTAGCAGCATTTTCTCAACTTTTAGATGAATTTCTATAACATTTTTGTAGTATTTATTTTTGATTCAATCATTTTAGTAAAATCCCCAATATTATGATTACCCACTAGCTACTGAAATATTTAAACTCTGAGGTAGATGTATGCAATGACATTTTCTTTATACTCACCCTTTCGACAACAGAAAAATGCTTTACCTTTGAAATTTTTAATGGAATCATATGTTGAAAAAGTTAACAAATAAAGTATTTGGAATTCAACTCAGTATGCTTGTTTTTAAATTCCTCTCTAGCAATGGCAACCCACTCCAGTACGCTTGCCTGGAAAATTCCATGGACAGAGGAGCCTGGTAGGCTGCAGTCCATGGGGTGGTTAAGAGTTGGACACGACTGAGCGACTTCACTTTCACTTTCATGCTTTGGAGGAGGAAATGGCAACCCACTCCAGTGTTCTTGCTTGGAGAATCCCAGGGACGGCAGGGCCTGGTGGGCTGCCGTCTATGGGGCTGCATAGAGTTGGACACGACTGAAGTGACTTAGCAGCTAGCAACTATACTAGTAGGGGAATTGGTTAATATCTTCCATTAGTTGTTTGAATTTGTAGCATTAAAAAAATAGATTTAAGTTAGAAAATTCAAATGATAAACTGTGCTTTAATATTAAAAACATTTAAAAATGCTTCCAGACTAATTTTCCTTACATCTTAAATTTATCTCTTAAGATCTTTTCACATCAATAGTCTTAGAATATGATGAATACCACAATAAAAGTGCTCTGAACTGAGTTCACCAACTGTAGAAAGTTACACAAAGTATTTCTAAGAATTGGAAATAGTGACTAATGTGCTAATTGGAAGGCTATTTCATAAACTAGAAAATAGATTTTACTTCTAAGAATATCGAATTTGCTCTAACTATATAAAATGAAGGGTTCTCCAACTTTGCCCCTACCTGCTACTAAGTATTTTCATTGTCAGTTAGTCCTGGACAGACTGTTTAGAAGAAAGTACATTACTTTAAAGTTCATCCCAAAAAACAAATAACTGAAGAGAAAAGGGATTTAAATATTTGCCAGAAAGGATCTAAGCACAGTATTTACATAGGCTTGAAACTGGGGATGCAACAATTTCATATTTTATCAATAATACCAAGCATTACTGATTTTTTTAAAGAGCAGTTTCTTTTGTGTTATTTAAATTGTTTCATATTAACTTCTATTTGGGACATGGTCATCTTTTTTTCCAACATTTTCAAATTTCGCAACAAACACTAATCTTTGTAACTGATTAAAATGGGCATCATCATTTCTGGGAAAACAAATGAAAGAGTATGACTTTCCCAGCGGAATACATTAAGCTCAGTGAAAAAAAATCAAATGAATTGTTATTCTGTATATAAGAGAGGAATATAATTTGTTTTTATATTGGTACTGGTCTTAACCTAAGTATTTACAAATCAATACTAATTTTAAATTTAATGGCATCCATAAAGGTCTTTATGTAGTAAGTTTAATTTCTGTGCTGTAGTTACAAATGCTTTTTTAAGTACATGGGGAATTTTTAAAGGGCAGAAGAGAATTTAAAGGTGTTATTTACATAAATGTAAAAGCCCCTAAAGTGAAGAAATCTTTTTTTTTTTTTTTCTAATTTTATTTTTTAAAAAAAATCACATGCTCCCCATCCTGAACCCTCCTCCCTCCCAACCTCCCCATACCATCCCCCTGGGCCTTCCCAGCACACCAGCCCCAAGCATCCAGCATCTTGCACTGAACCTGGACAGAAACTCCAAGATTTGCTTGACTCTGGAGGCCTAGTGTACTTAAGCTGTTTTCCTGTGAAGAATGCAACATCAGAATGCAGTCCTGTAAGAGTTTAAACGCCTGATACTGCTCATTGGGGTACCACCATCCAGATTCCCATTTAATTGACTTTTCTTCCTTCCTCTGCCTCTGTTTGGTGTCTGTTGGAAGTTCTGCATAGACTAATGCTTCTCACAGGAAGCTGTGGATTAGAATGACCTAGGTAGCTTTTAAAAACTCACTGTCTACTCCATCAGTTCAGTCACTCAGTCGTGTCCGACTCTTTGCGACCCATACCCCAAATAAATTTGAAGAGTGGCTGTGTGTGTAGTGGTGGTGAAGCGCGGGTGGGAGGGCTGCAAGTAGGGGTGGTCAGGCACTGGTATTTTTTGAAAATATCCCAGATAATTCTGATGTGTGGCCCCGCTTCAGAATCACTCTCCTGGATTTTTTTTTTTTTTTTAATTTAATTTCTCCTGTTCAAGTTGCATTCTCCAAAGACCCATAACCTGCTTCATTTTCTTATCTGCAATCATGTATGTCTACCAGTTTTCATCAAAATACTCACCTCATCTGTATCCTGAGTACATATTTGGGTCAAGCCTGGCTTCTTAGGCCCAGGCTTGTGTGCACACACGTCCATGTGTGCCTAGTTGCTCTGTCATGTCCAACTCTTTGTGGCCCCATGAACTGTAGCCTGCCAGACTCCTCTGTCCATGGGATTTTCCTGGCAAGGATACTGGAGTGGGTTGCCATTTCCTTCTCTAGGGTATCTTCTTGACCCAGGGATCGAACCTGCTTCTCCTGTATCTCCTTCACTGGCAGGTGGATTCTTTACCACTGAGCAATCTGGGAAGCCCTGCCCCAAAGAGCAGCTAATTCTTTTTCACTTGAACTGTTTTCTTTGGACTACTGCAATAGTGTGGCAACCTGTCTCACATTTTTCACTCTTGTACTATATAGCCATTCCCCCGCAGCAGTGAGGGTAACATTTCAACGTGAAAATAACATCGAGCCACATCCGTATTGAAAATTCTCCAGATGACTTCCCACTGAGATCTCAATTCACAGACTCCATGGTGAACATTGTCCTACTGACCCACTGACTAGCACTGTCCTTCAACTGAGATCACTGTATAAAATCATCCTATTTTCTTGATAGCACTGATATCTAAATAAGTATGTCTTATTTGCTTTTTTTTTTCAAATCTCATAGAAATTCATCACCATAAAATCCGGTAATCTGTTTCATTCACCTTGTGTCCCTAATACCTGAGATTGAGTATGCACAGAATAGGTACTTCAACTGATAATCTCCAGGAGAAGAGTAAGTCACTTTAATTCAGACTTCTACATGCCAGGTCATAGCTACCTAGTCACACCCCCTCCAGCATGATCTCAATCACTGCAAACATAGTTACCTGTTGGTCACCAGAGAATTTATAGTTTTTTACTTCTTATTTTTATCCATGAGTGCAAAGTAAGACGGAGAAGGCAATGGCACCCCACTCCAGTACTCTTGCCTGGAAAATCCCATGGACGGAGGAGCTTGGTAGGCTGCAGTCCATGTCCATGGGGTCGCTAGAGTTGGACACGACTGAGCAACTTCCTTTCACTTTTCACTTTCACACATTGGAGAAGGAAATGGCAACCCACTCCAGTGTTCTTGCCTGGAGAATCCCAGGGACGGGGGAGCCTGGTGGGCTTCCGTCTATGGGGTCGCACAGAGTCGGACACGACTGAAGTGACTTAGCAGTAGCAGTAGCAAAGGAAGAAACTGAATTCATAAGTCATATCCCTGGAGTCTTCCTGAGAATCTCATTTCCTGGAGACTTGTCCCCAGGCTCTTACATTTCTGACCTCTAAGATCTGTATGGCAGTGAATAAAATCCCATCAGATTACTTCACATAAGCACAGATAATTGAGAGTTAACAAGGCACTATTGTCTTTCCAGGTGACCAAGTTACTTCCTTTAAGCAATTAAAAAGACGTTAAAGATTTGGAACTGGCATGGATTCTTGTAGTTGGCAGGAAATAATTCAAAAAATAAATATTTAAAGAATGTATTGACAATTGGATGACTCAAACATTTATGTATCTCTCCAAATACCCACTCATCAACATATAATACAATCATATTTAGGAGAAAGTTTAGAATTTTGTCCAACCTCTGAATGATAATTATACTAGAATGTACAAGGGAACTGGCCCTAGGATATAACTCCTACTGTGTGTGTTTCAAAAGTCTCCGAAAGTCTCCCTGGTGACATAGTTTACGTGGATTCCTCTAAAGACACAGGGTTAAATCAGCAAGTCCACTCTTTACTGGCACTAAATAAAACTTCTTTAAACCCAACAGATGTGAACAAATTACACAAAAGTGTCAGTAACTCAAACCTGCAATTGATTGTCTGTATGAAACATTGAGATATCCAACCTTAATTTTATCAATTACAACCACTGAAACACTAAAATGAAGTAACTGTATCTCTTGATCCTCAGAAAAGAACTTAAAACAGATCTGGTTCTAGACTAGTCACATTCTACCGGGCTTCCTCTTGCCTCCTGTTCAGCTTTTTTAGAGAGGAACTTAATACGAAATCATATACCTTGACAGATGGAATATTCAATGTTCTAGAAGTTTGGAATAGAAATTTAGGAATTTGGAAGCTAGGAATTTTATTTACTTCTTTTTAAGCATAGCAGATTTCTCCAAATATCTCATTTTCAATATGAAATATATGACTTCTAATGCAGGTTTGAAGCCTGGCTTAGAGAATTTTGAGCATTACTTTACTAGCGTGTGACATGGGTGCAATTGTGCGGTAGTTCGAGCATTCTTTGGCATTGCCTTTCTTTGGGATTGGAATGAAAACTGACCTTTTCCAGTCCTGTGGCCACTGCTGAGTTTTCCAAATTTGCTGGCATATTGAGTGTAGCATTTTCACAGCATCGTCTTTCAGGATTTGAAATAGCTCAACTGGAATTCCATCACCTCCACTAGCTTTGTTCGTAGTGATGCTTCCTAAGGCACACTTGACTTCACATTCCAGGATGTCTGGCTCTAGGTCAGTGATCACACCATCGTGATTATCTTGGTCGTGAAAATCTTTTTTCTACAGTTCTTCTGTGTATTCTTACCACTTCTTCTTAATATCTACTGCTTCTGCTAGGTCCATACCATTTCTGTCCTTTATCGAGCCCATCTTTGCATGAAATGTTCCCTTGGTATCTCTAATTTTCTTGAAGAGATCTCTAGTCTTTCCCATTCTGTTCTTTTCCTCTATTTCTTTGCATTGGTCACTGAGGAAGGCTTTCTTATCACTTCTTGCTATTCTTTGGAACTCTGCATTCAGATGCTTATATCTTTCCTTTTCTACTTTACTTTTCGCTTCTCTTCTTTTCACAGCTATTTGTAAGGCCTCCTCAGAAAGCCATTTAGCTTTTTTGCATTTCTTTTCCATGGGGATGGTCTTGATCCCTGTCTCCTGTACAATGTCACGAACCTCATTCCATAGTTCATCAGGCACTCTACCTATCAGATCTAATCCCTTAAATCTATTTCTCACTTCCACTGTATAATCATAAGGGATTTGATTTAGGTCGTACCTGAATGGTCTAGTGGTTTTCCCTACTTTCTTCAATTTAAGTCTGAATTTGGCAATAAGGAGTTCATGGTCTGAGCTACAGTCAGCTCTTGGTCTTGTTTTTGCTGACTGTATAGAGCTTCTCCATCTTTGGCTGCAAAGAATATAATCAATCTGATCTCGGTGTTGACCATCTGGTGATGTCCATGTGTAGAGTTTTCTCTTGTGTTGTTGGAAGAGGGTGTTTGCTATGACCAGTAAAAGACTCTTGCTCCTTGGAAGCAAAGTTATGACCAACCTAGATAGCATATTCAAAAGCAGAGACATTACTTTGCCAACAAAGGTAAATCTAGTCAAGGCTATGGTTTTTCCAGTGGTCATGTATGGATGTGCGAGTTGGACTGTGAAGAAAGCTGAGCATCAAAGAACGGATGCTTTCGAACTGTGGTGTTGGAGAAGACTCTCGAGTATCCCTTGGACTGCAAGGAGATCCAACCAGTCCATTCTGAAGGAGATCAGCCCCGGGATTTCTTTGGAAAGAATGATGGTAAAACTGAAATTCCAGTACTTTGGCCACCTCATGCGAAGAGTTGACTCATTGGAAAAGACTCTGATGCTGGGAGGGATGAGGGCAAGAGGAGAAGGGGACGACAGAGGATGAGATGGCTGGATGGCATCACTGACTTGATGGACATGAGTCTGAGTGAACTCCGGGAGTTGGTGATGGACAGGGAAGCCTGGCATGCTGTAATTCATGGGGTCACAAAGAGTTGGACATGACTGAGCGACTGGACTGAACTGAACTGAATGCAGGTTTGAACTTTCTTTTCTAATTTAAGATAACTATACCAAACTCGTATATTCTCTTATAAAAGGAAGAGAATAGAGATAAGGGTAGGTTAACCATCTCTTACTTTGGTGTAATACAGAGGCTGTATTTGGATAATTCCTCATATTGAATATTTTACACTTGTTTAAGTAATTAAAGTAGCGAAGACTCATAGAATCTACTTCAAACAGTTTTTAAGTGTGACATGATAAAATAGAATTTTTAAAAGAGTAAATGGTAAACAAGGAATACAGGCCATATAAAAGACATGGCTATTAGACTTCTAAATGTATCATAGGCAGGTACAAATTAAAAATATAAATATTCTAATTTAAATACCTCAGTTGAAAATGATAAAAATCTTAAATTAATAAATATAAAAGAAAGACAAATCACTAACCTTTGAGGAAAATATACTAAAAAGCACATAAACACAAACATATCTTATTTCAAATATTATACTGACAAAAATGAAAACTAAATTGGCCCTCAGTATCTGGTTTCTGAAAAAATATATTCACACACAAAATTTCAGAAAGCTCCAAAAAGAAAAATTTGAATTTGCCACATGCTGGTGACCATTTACATAGTATTTACATTGTGTCTACAACTATTTACATAGCTATTTACATTGTCTTTGGAATTATAAATAATTTGAGCTCTGGGGTTTGCTCAGTCACATTCCCAATCTGCAACCATTCTGCAACCCCATCAACTGTAGCCCTCCAGGCTCCTCAATCCATGGATTCTCCAGGTAAGAATACTGGAGTGGGTTGCTATATTCTCCTTCAGAAGATCTTTCTGATTTAGGGATTGAACCCTTGTCTCCTGCATTGGCAGGTGGATTCTTTATTACTTGAGTCAAGATTTAAAGTATAGGAGAAAATAAGTAGATTACCTGCAAACACTACACCATTTTATATAAAGGACTTTAGCATCCACGCATTTTGGTATGGGAGGAGTGGTCATAGGACCAGTTTTCCCTCACATACCAATAAATAACTGCTGCAATATTACTACTCAGTCTTGATAATGATAGAATCTGGCTCACTGATACTGAGGAGGTCACAAAGTAAAACGTTTCTGAAGAGCAGTAATTCAGCAACATATATCAAGAGTCTTAAAAAATGTTATCATTTTGAATCACAGATTTTCTTGCCAGGATTTTATTCTGAAGTAATATGTAGGTATTTGAAAAATGATGAAGAATGTTCCTATAGTACTATTCATAATAAATATTTGAATATATATGAATATCTAGAAAAAGCTGGTTAATTAATTCCTATTCTCCCCATAGAGTAGAATCCAGAGAGTAAAATCCATAGATTGGAATTCAAAGTGTGGGTTCCAAATTTACCTATTTATTGGCTCTTCAAATGTATAGATTCACTCAAACTAAACAAATATGTAAATCTAGCATATACTATGTGAATAGTTTTAAAATATGTAGTTATATACATGTAACTGAATACATAAGGAAAATGACAAATATATAAAAAGGTAGAATTTTGTGAAACTTACAAATTTGCCTTGAATTTCTATTCTACATTATTTATGGCTGGAAATAATAGCTTTTATTCAACAAACATATTACCTGCAAAAATCCCTGTTAATTAACAATTGTCCCCGCTTAACCTTCTTGTGCATCCATTTTACCAGAATCTTCAGGATTATTACTGTCTCCATAAATGTCAAGTGTTTAAATCAGTATGTGGATATTTGAAAACAAATTTGAGTTGAAATTATCAAACTGTGGCTACAAGCTTATTTCCTTTTTCTAGCAACCCAACCACTCAGATCTCCCCAATACAAGAGTCCTTGACTTTAATGAGTTCAAATGATTTGACCAGCACCATACAATGTAAAACCATAGCCTTGACTAGACGGACCTTTGTTGGCAAAGTAATGTCTCTGCTTTTAAATATGCTATCTAGGTTGGTCATATCTTTTCTTCCAAGGAGTAAGCGTCTTTTAATTTCATGGCTGCAGTCACCATCTGCAGTGATTTTGGAGCCCCAAAATGAACATCTGGCACTGTTTCCACTATTTCCCCATCTATTTCCCATGAAGTGATGGGAGCGGATGCCACGATCTTCATTTTCTGAATGTTGAGCTGTAAGCCAACTTTTTCACTCTCCTCTTTCACTTTCATCAAGAGGCTTTTGAGTTCCTCTTCACTTTCTGCCATAAGGGTGGTGGCATCTGCATATCTGAGGTTATTGATATTTCTCCCAGCAATCTTGATTCCAGCTTGTGCTTCTTCCAGTCCAGCGTTTCTCATGATGTACTTTGCATATAAGTTGAATAAGGAGGGTGACCATATACAGCCTTGACATACTCCTTTTCCTATTTGGAACCAGTCTGTTGTTCCATGTCCAGTTCTAACTGTTGCTTCCTGACCTGCATACATGTTTCTCAAGAGGCAGGTCAGGTGGTCTGGTATTCCCATCTCTTTCAGAATTTTCCACAGTTTATTGGGATCCACACAGTCAAAGGCTTTGGCATAGTCAATAAAGCAGAAATAGATGTTTTTCTGGAAGTCTCTTGCTTTTTCCATGATCCAGCGGATGTTGGCAATTTGATCTCTGGTTCCTCTGCCTTTTCTAAAACCAGCTTGAACATCTGGAAGTTCGCGGTTCACGTATTGCTGAAGCCTGGCTTGGAGCATTACATTACTAGCATGTGAGATGAGTGCAATTGTGCAGTAGTTTGAGCATTCTTTGGCTTTGTCTTTCTTTGGGATTGGAATGAAAACTGACCTTTTCCAGTCCTGTGGCCACTTCTGAGTTTTCCAAATTTGCTGGCATATTGAGTGCAGCACTTTCACAGCATCATCTTTCAGGATTTGGAATAGCTCAACTGGAATTCCATCATCTCCACTAGCTTTGTTCGTAGTGATGCTCTCTAAGGCCCACTTGACTTCACACTCCAGGATGCCTGGCTCTAGGTGAGTTAGTTGGACTGTGAAGAAAGCTGAGCACCGAAGAACTGATGCTTTTGAACCGCAGTTTTGGTCAGCCCTGGATTTCTTTGGAAGGAATGATGCTAAAGCTGAAACTCCAGTACTTTGGCCACCTCATGCAAAGAGTTGACTCATTGGAAAGGACTGTGATGCTGGGAGGGATTGGGAGCAGGAGGAGAAGGGGACAACAGAGGATGAGATGGCTGGATGGCATCACTGACTCGATGGATGTGAGTCTGGGTGAACTCTGGGAGTTGGTGATGGACTGGGAGGCCTGGCGTGCTGTGATTCATGGGGTCGCAAAGAGTCGGACATGACTGAGCGACTGAACTGAACAGAACTGAAACAATTTAAAAATGTTAGAACCTGGAATTAAGTCAATTTCCCAAAGACATTCATCCAAGACTTAAATTTCAATTTATTTAAATTAATTATTTTGGAATGATAAGCAATGTTAAAGTAGTATTTTATTTATTTGATAAGTGATTCAATCTCTCAATTTATATATATATAATATGTGCACATATATTAATGTGTATCTATCTATATCCATACACACAAATCCATAATACACACAGTATATGCACACATTCATTACTCAATGTGGGCAGAAAATAGAGCTATTATTTTTGTCTTTTAGAATTATATTTAATATTTATACATTGTCTAGTTTCAATTTTACAAATAAAAACATTTAAAATACAAGTTATGTTAAACTTCACCCTAATTAAATGACAAATGAAAAGCAGTAATAATTACTAGCAGAAGTATTTTTAAAACTCTAAGGAAATACGTTAAAAAGAGCTTTAAAGCTCTTAGTATCAATTTAAAACAAAAACCAATTAAAAGTCCTTGGCCATTCAATGCATTTCAGGAGAACCAGACACTCCCTGAGTGAGCTTCCTTGATCAGCAACAGATGACTGAGAATTTGCAAGCTGCACAATCAGCCTCACACAGTTCTACTGAATCAGAATCTACATTCCACAAGATCTCCCTGGGAACTGATGCAGTTTAACGTTTGAAAAATACTGAGAGAGAGTAATGACAATGACAGTAAAATTAAAGATCAGCAAGTTCATGAGATTTGGTGCATTTATTAGTTAAGGAGCAGTCAATGTTTCCTATACTAATTATCATTTAGTTTTTCCCCTTCAACAGTTCCTCACAGCTTACTGGTCTTATTTTTTACTTGCCACTTTCCAAGTTCTTGCAGTACATACCAGAAAGACAATGCGTTAATCCCCCCCGCCCCCCCCACCACCGCCAAAAAAAAAAACTTAAAGAGAAAAAAGACTTCAAGAGTGACACAATTTTGAGGTCATTTTAAGCTTCTTTAGAGCCAGGAAGCGAATCAAACAGGGTGTGGCTGTATTTACAAATTATGCAAATTCAACAGCTGCAATTTACAAAGATTATAAGCCCCTTAAGTGTGTCATTGACCTACATATTCATACCTAGACAAGAGCAGTTTATTTTTTTTAAACCAGCATTTTGGATTATTAAATTTATAACAACTCAATATTATACATTTCTTTCAAACTAAAAATAAATCACAAGTCACAATGCTTTGTATAATCCACCTTATAAATTCATGTTATTTTAGCTTCAATATTTCTTATAATTTCAGAACTATGTATAAAAAATCTAGAAGTCTGAATTTTCAAAGCTGATCAAAATGTATTTTTATTTAATCAATTCTTAAGTTTTTCACAAGTCCATTCTAAATTAGTCATTTATGTAGAGAATATATATGTACATATATACACTAACTGAAATACTCAATGATAAATTATTATAAACATGTGAAAATAAGTATCAATAGTTAATCACTACAAGAAATCTTGAATTCACAAAGTCAGTGATTTAACTAAGTGTACATTTGCTCATCTCTTTATCTATTGATTGCTTGCTATAAACCAGATATTCTACTTGACTCACAACAAAGATCAGAAAAAAGTCCTACCTTTGAGAAATGTATAGCCTGATAGAGATAACTTTCATTTGATATTTAACAGATATTTTTATTTAATTTATTCTTTCCTTTTAGTTGTATGTAATGACAAAAAAAAAATTTTTTTTTGGAAACATTTATAGGAAAGAAGATAAGTACCCACAAGAAAATGGATTTTAAATGAGTTGAGAAATTCATTCTCCCCTTAAACTTCTGTTTTAGAAAATAAAGGCTTTTCATGTATCAAAGGTTCAAGGGGCATCCTACTATATAGCGCAGGGAACTATATTCAGTATCCTGTGATAAACCATAGTGGACAATATGAAGAATGTACATATTTATGTATAACTAGGAATTTTGTACAGTAGACATTAATACTGTAAACCAACTAGACTTCCATTTTAAAAATTTCAAAGAGCAGAATTTAAATCAAACCTCAGTCTGTTGTAGCAAGCCAAATCATAAATTAAATAAGCTGATAAATATCCAAGAGGGCTTTGAAAAAATGCAAATATCAGACATGTACCATCACTCTGAAGAATGAATATTTAAAAAAAAATCCTCCAAAAAATGTTTGCAACCCTTAATAGAAGGAAAGAATCTACAGACTGTTGAACAACAGAAAGTCATGATGAAAAAAGAAATTGAGAGGAAAAGATCATATGAAAGGAAGCAAAGCAGAGAATGAAATTAGGAAAATTAAAGGAAGTTCTAAACTTTCCTGCAGAGTTAAAATGTTAATGAAAGGTAAAGCTTGTATTGCAGAACAACAAAATAAGAATATGAAACATAACCTTGAGATGATCTACTAGAATGCTGAATAGAAAGGGAAAAATGAATAAATTAAGAAATTTGATCAGAGTTCTGAATAGGGATAGGCAATCACTTGTGAATTATTAATATTATTGATGAAATAATTGGAAATATTGAACAATGAGAATATTCAAAGACATAATAGAAAAAAGTTAAGCCTTTAAATATCTGCTATTTAAATAGTCAAACAGAGGCAAAATAATTGAACAGAAAATCTTAAATAAACTACGGGAAATATTAAACAAAACTAAGTCTCTAGGTAGGATAAAAACAAGCAAATCATCAAGGAACAGAAAATATAAAGAATGTCTTTAAGACATTACTGAGGTTATAATTAAGTAAAATCTTCAAGATACTTTAGAGAAAGCTACATGCCAAAAGCAATGGAAGAATATACTTTGATAAGAAATCAAACTATTCATGCACTTAAAAGAAAAGGAAAATCCTATAAAATTTAGAGTTTGAAAAGAGTTTTGCTACCAAATGGTAGTATGCCCTCCAAGCACTTTAATTATAAAAATGTATTATAAATATAGCTATGAACAAATGCCAATTAAAAGTTTTGGCAAATAGAAGTATTTTAATATAATTATTTTATTATAAAATCCTAATTACATCCATATGAACCAGAAGTAAATTATGGAAGGATTGAAAATAGAATTCTTATAATAACATTTCAAACAGAAAAATCTCTAGAATTACAACTTTATTTTTATTGTGACAACTCAAGTATAGTAAGTGTGACTTTGAAAAAGAAAGATAAGTAAAAGTCAAGTTTTAAACGAAACCAAATTGCCAAATCCGCTGGATCATGGAAAAAACAAGAGAGTTCCAGAAAAACATCTATTTCTGCTTTATTGACTATGCCAAAGCCTTTGACTGTGTGGATCCCAATAAACTGTGGAAAATTCTGAAAGAGATGGGAATACCAGACCACCTGACCTGCCTCTTGAGAAACCTATATGCAGGTCAGGAAGCAACAGTTAGAACTGGACATGGAACAACAGACTGGTTCCAAATAGGAAAAGGAGTATGTCAAGGCTGTATATTGTCACTTAGCTTATTTAACTTATATGCAGAGTACATCATGAGAAACGCTGGCCTGGAGGAAGCACAAGCTGGAATCAAGATTGCTGGGAGAAATATCAATAACCTCAGATATGCAGATGCCACCACCCTTATGGCAGAAAGTGAAGAGGAACTCAAAAGCCTCTTGATGAAAGTGAAAGAGGAGAGTGAAAAAGTTGGCTTACAGCTCAACATTCAGAAAATGAAGATCGTGGCATCCGCTCCCATCACTTCCTGGGAAATAAATGGAGAAACAGTGGAAACAGTGTCAGACTTTATTTTTCTGGGCTCCAAAATCACTGCAGATGGTGACGGCAGCCATGAAATTAAAAGATGCTTATTCCTTAGAAGAAAAGTTATGACCAACCTAGATAGCATATTTAAAAGCAGAGACATTACTTTGCCAACAAAGGTCCGTCTAGTCAAGGCTCTGGTTTTTCCAGTAGTCATGTATGGATGCGAGAGTTGGACTGTGAAGAAGGCTGAGCGCCAAAGAATTGATGCTTTTGAACTGTGGTGTTGGAGAAGACTCTTGAGAGTCCTGTGGACTGCAAGGAGATCCAAACAGTCCATTCTGAAGGAGATTAGCCCTGGGTGTTCTTTGGAAGGAATGATGCTAAAGCTGAAACTCCAGTACTTTGGCCACCTCATGAGAAGAGTTGACTCATTGGAAAAGACTCTGATGCTGGGAGGGATTGGGGACAGGAGGAGAAGGGGATGACAGAGGATGAGATGGTTGGATGGCATCACCGACTCGATGGAGGTGAGTCTGAGTGAACTCCGGGAGATGGTGATGGACAGGGAGGCCTGGTGTGCTGTGATTCATAGAGTCGCAAAGAGTTGCACATGACTGAGCGACTGAACTGAACTGAAACCTTTCAGAAAAGATTTTTTTTCATATTGAATTGACAATATTGATGGACATAACATTGAAAAGGGAAGTTAATTTGATAACATCCATCACTATCCATAAAAAATTTGCTTCCTTTTGACATGGTGATTCTACTTCTCATGATTGTTCCAAAATAGAAGTGAATGCAAAATACTTGTTCTGTGATTTTCACTATAGAATTGAACAGTGATTGGACATAAAAATTGTCCACCTATAGGCATACCTCTTATTGCATTTCATTTTTGTGCTTCACAGACATTGTACTTTATTTTTGAGGCAAACCCACATTGAACAAGTCCAGTGCTTAACATTTTTCCCAACAGCATTTGCCTGATTTGAGTCTCTGTATCACATTTTTGGAAAATTTTAGGTATTTTCATTATTATACCATTTGTCACAGCTATCATTGATCTTTAATGTCACTACTGTAATTGTTCTGAGGCACCAGAACTATATGGCAAATTTAATTAATAAATGCTATGTATTTTCTGACTGCTCCATCAACTGGCCATTCCCTATTTTTCTCTGTTTTGGGCTGCCTACTCTTTAAGACAGCAATATTGAAATTAAGCCAATTAATAACACCACAATGCCCTCTGAGTTTTCAAATGAAAGAAAAACTAATAGACCCAACATACATATGTGAACACATATGTCTTATAGACATGACTTTTATTCCCTGTGTATAAAACGAGAAATGTGTAAGTTAGAGCATGCCTTTAACTTAGATGCAGGAAAGATATCCAGAGGGAGAGAATGAGCGTGCTTCCAAACAATTCTTGATGAGAAATCTCTCAGGTGTGCCACTGTATCATTGTATATATGTACTAGAGGTCGAAGATACGAAGGCAAATTTTGGCCTACATATAATTTTTCTTTTAAGTACCCTTCTCTAGAAGGTTAATGGGGCATTTATAGGGGGAAATATTTTGGAACTAATAAATACAGAACATTAAAAATAAGTACTCAGCCTAAATGACCTAGAGAAGATATAAATAGAGGAAAAATCATGGTGAAAAAGGAAAAACAAAGACTTAAGAAAATTATCTCTATCTCAGTTAATTTAATTAAATACAGTTTATTTATACATAGTTTTACATATTTTGGTTAAACATAGAAATTTTACAGACAAAGTAAGTTTAAAAGTCCCATAATGGTCTGCATATTTATAGCTACAACTTGATAACAGAAATTATTGTATCTGATCAGCTTTTTATTTTCTATTTTAAAATAATGATTTTAAGAAATTGGTGCTTTGGTGCTTAGGGAATAATACTATCAAAATGGGCTGCAAAGTCTCCTAATCCTGTTAAGATTATAAAATGAGTTCCTTGGGAAAGCTCTAACTGGAGATGCAAGTCTGCCTAGGAGAATGAGGCCAAGGCTGCCATTTTACATCAGGAATTGAGGAAGACATCATAGGTAAGTTTTCCCCACAGGTGAAATAAATTTCGTATAACATCTGTGAAATTGAGATTGTAAAATTATCTAGCATTTAATATACAGCTTGACAATAATACAAATATATATTTAGAATATTTTAAAAGCAAATCATCCATGTTTAAAGATACTATAGAGTTAAGAGCAGAATTATGATCTTCTGAATATTTTATAATCTTTTCACTTATTTTAGTCAAACAGGTTTTCACTTATTAATAACTTTCTTTTTTTAGTTGCAGGCATTATATCAAGCTTTCTCTGCTTAGTTCATACAAGCTTAATTAAGGCCAACTTGCTCAGTCTTCACTTCAGGACTAAGAAACCGCTAGTATCAAGTGGAGGCAATACAGAGAATTGATACATACACATATACATACACAATGGAGTATTATTCAGCCATAAAAAAAAAAAAAACCAGGAAATCCTAGGATGTGCAACATGAACAGACTTTGAACGCATCCAGTTCAGTCACTCATTTGTGTCCGACTCTTTGCAACCCCACGGACTGCAGCATGCCAGGCCTCCCTGTGCATCACCAACTCCCGGAGTTTACCCAAACTCATGTCCATTGAGTCAGTGATGCCATCCAACCATCTCATCCTCTATCATCCCCTCCTCTTCCTGCCGTTAACCCTTCCCAGCATCAGGGTCTTTTCCAACGAGTCAGCTCTTCTCATCAGGTGGCCAAAGTATTGGAATTTCAGCTTCAGCATCAGCATCAGCCCTTCCAATGAATAGTCAGGGTTGATTTCCTTCAGGATGGACTGGTTGGATCTCTTTGCAGTCCACAGAACTCTCAAGAGTCTTCTCCAACACCACAGTTCAAAAGCATCAATTCTTCAGTGCTCAGCTTTCTAACAATCCAACTCTCACATCCATACATGACTACTGGAAAAACCATAGCCTTAACTAGATGCTAAGTGAAAAAGTCAGAGAATGCAAATACTGTAACATCTCATTTAGATGTGAAATCTAGAAAAAACAACCAGCTAAACCAATACCACTAAACTCAGAAAACCTGATTAGGTTTGTGGTTACCAGATGTAGGGGATGGGATGAGGATTGAAACAAGGTATAGATTTCCACTTATAAGATTAAAAAACATATATATTAGAGTTATAAAGTAGAACATGACAACTATAGTTACACAACTATAGGAAAGTTAAGAGTATAAATTTTATGATTTTTTTTCTCATCACAAGGAGACAATTTTTTCTTTTTACCATATGCATATGAGATCATGAATGTTAAACCTACTGTAGTATCTATTTCACAATATATGTAAGTCAAACCATCATGATGTATATCTTAAACTTATGATGTATATTATTTCTCATTAAAATTGGAAACAAAATCAAACCAACCAACAAAAAGAAACAGAGACCAGGCCAAATTCTACATGATGTCTGGAAAATTATTAGGTAAAAATCTCATAAAACATATCTTAGGAGCTAATCAAAAACGAGACAATGGATAAATTGGGCCACTTGCCCAGAAAAAACTTTTACTCACAGGAGCTGTTATTCTAGGACCATTCAAGGTGTTTAACTCGTAAGGCAGGAAAAGCCACTTATGGTAGGGCAGCTTCTTCAGAGAGAATTTATAAATGGTGTTTCTTTCCTCTCTCATTTCAAGTTCCAGTTCAGTCACTCAGCCATGTCCGACTCTTTGCGACCCCATGACTGCAGCATATCAGGCTTCCCTGTGCCTCACCAACTCCCTCATTTCAATGACCCGCAAGTGTGGTTTTCAGACCACGGCCAGTAGCACCTCCTACGAACCTGTTACAAGCCCGCAACCCTTGCTTGTGTGACTACGTGCTTGCCTGCTCCTGACTTAAATAATCAGGAACTCTGGGGGTGGGCCTAGTGTTTTTTGGTTTAACAAGCCCTCCAGGTGATTCTAATGATCAATCAAGTTTGAAAAGTACTGCCTGAGTTGAATTTTCAGGGAACCCAATTTTTCCTCTAAAGAAGGATGTGGAAAAAAAAACCCAAAAAAACACTCTATTCCTTTTTTTCCCTAGCCATTCCTACATCATTTCTTTAGTTCCTTGTTTACATTCTATTATGGATTCCTTAGTTATGCTTATAAGAACACAATACAAAATTAAAGTCTGAATAATTAGCTAGATCTATTTTTCATGAAAGACAATCAAATAAGGACAGAAAGGAAATCAAGAAATCAAAAGGAAAAAGAGGAGTATGAATTTTCAACTAAACTTGGCCAAATTATCTTGAGGCAAAAATTAACAAAAAGTAAGAAAAGCCCAGGACAATCAACAAATTTTGGTGAAAGTGATTACACATGTTATCTACTGACAATACAAAAGGCTGTCTTTTGTGTATCCTGGTTTCTGTGAAATCTCTAGTGTTGCTGTAGTTACAGGAGAAGCTTCCCTGTAATAACGTACTACCTTCAAATGGGGGCAGGTGCATTTTCAAGGCTGGTATTACTTTTCAGCTAATGTTCTCAGCACCGGGAGTTGTGTAAAGCGGTTAGCTCAGAAGAACCGGAGCAGAAACCAGGAACTAGCTTTCTAGAGGACTTCATTTAAAACTCATCTCCCAAGCAAGAATGATGGAAGTCTTTCAGTTTCTCCTCAAGAGTCCTCAAGAACAGAGATGCCTCTCTCCATCAGAAAATGAAGAGAAGCAAACCAAAACTAATGCACTAATGCACAAGAGAACAGAAAAAAGTGCCTTTACAAAGACCTGCTTTGATGCTTACAAGGGGGCTTCAATCATGGCAGCGAAAATCCTTTTAGCTCTGTGTGAATGTCCTTTACATCTTTCTATCTCTCTGTCTCTTTTTTTTTCCCCAATAGTAGAAAGTCATTATCCCTCTCTTACTGTTTTTTAAACCACATTAGCAACTACCATGACAACAGGAAGCCTCATACACATGCTATGTCTGATCCTTCTTCTGAACCTATCGCAGCTGTTTGAACCTGAGAGAGAGTACAAGAAAACAAACCCCTCAAATATGGTTTGATTAATTATTTACCTCTTTACACAAGTCTTACACAAAAGGAGAAAACAGAATAGTTTTTATTATTCTGAGCTGGACTTTAGGGGAAAAAATAGAAATTCCACTATAGATTAACTATAGAAATACTAAAGCTTTAAGACAAAAAATCCTTCATAGAACAAAAGTGGTTTGCGCACACAAACATAAACAACAAACAGAAGAACATCAGCTTTTAGGCTCAAAGAGAATTAATCACAACTTTCTGGAGGATTCATGCCTTCATCTTCTAAAATGTGGCTAGACTTTGAAGAAAGCTGCTGCTGCTGCTGCTAAGTCGCTTCAGTCGTATCCAACTCTGTGCGACCCCAGAGATGGCAGCCCACCAGGCTCCCCCGTCCCTGGGATTCTCCAAGCAAGAACACTGGAGTGGGTTGCCATTTCCTTCTCCAGTGCATGAAAGTGAAAAGTGAAACTGAAGTCGCTCAGTCATGTCTGACTCTTAGCGACCCCATGGACCGTAGCCTACCAGGCTCCTCTGTCCATGGGATTTTCTAGGCAAGATTACTGGAGTGGGGTGCCATTGCCTTCTCTGTGAAGAAAGCTAGACAAGCAAAGTTTAATGAGCTATAGTATTAAGCAGAGTTGCATGAGTCACCATTTTTATTCTAAGACAGAGCTTGCATAAGCATTATCATGCTAAAACCTGTGCATTTTGTCTGTAACCCCTTCTAAACCAAGTAGGAGAAAACAAGGGCATTTAAATTGCTGCACTTACTGGCCTGGTTCAGATAAAACAGTTCATATCCCTTTTGTGGGTGCGTGTGTGTTCAGTCACTCAGTCGTGTCCAACTCTTTGTGACCCCATGGACTATGGCCAGATTCCTCTTTCTATGGAATTTTCCAGGCAAGAATACTGGAGTGGGTTGCCATTTCCTTCTCCAGGGGATGTTCCTGACTCAGGGGTCGAACCCATGTCTCTTATGTCCTCTTCATTGGCAGAGGGATTCTTTACCACAGTACCACCTGGGAAGCAAGTATGTCCCTTGCTGCTGCTGCTGCTGCTGCTAAGTTGCTTCAGTCGTGTCCGACTCTGTGCGACCCCATAGACGGCAGCCCACCAGGCTCCCCTGTCCCTGGGATTCTCCAGGCAAGAATACTGGAGTGGTTTGCCATTTCCTTCTCCAGTGCATGAAAGTGGAAAGTGAAAGTGAAGTCACTCAGTCGTGTCTGACTCTAGTGACCCCATGGACTGCAGCCCACCAGGCTCCTCTGTCCATGGGATTTTCCAGGCAAGAGTACTGGAGTGGGGTGCCATTGCTTAAACCTCCTCAAATGGTTTCACATTTTTTATATTCTCTTAAGACTTATAGACTCTACAGACTTGATGAATAGAATTTTCATTTTCTATTGCTATACTTTCTGTCCTGCGCTTAATCTTATACATTTCTTCTGTCACTCATTCTTTCTCTAGGGTTACTAAATATAAAATAAACAGCTGGACTGTAAGATTCTGAGAGCAGTCTGTACAAAATGTGAGTTCAATGAATGGACCAATAAACCTGAAAGTAAACCCATGGCCCGTGGGAGCCAGAGAACTGAGAAAACATAGTTTACCTATTTCCTTTACTTCAAGTTCAACCCACAGGGACAAGAATACTAAACAGAGATCTGGGTGAAAACATGCCTTAGTTTTCTCTTCCATGGCAATTTCTATTGAATGAAAAGAAGCTAATTTGTTAAACTTCTGGTAGGTCCCAATTGGCACATATTCAGAAATCATTTGCATGGCTGGTTATTCTGTTCACAAAATCAAAAAAAGACAATAACCCACCAATCAGGAAACAGTGGGAGAGAAGGACTTGGGGACAATAAAACTTTTTGATCTCCTTGAGATGCTTACTCCATTGAAGTTGTAAACAGTCCAATGAATGTCAAAATAAATGTCCACGGGGTATAAGGAAACTCAAATTAAGAGTGTGTGCATTGTGTCAGTGACATGTTTCAGAGGTTTCTATGTTTTAAAAAGTCATTAAATATTCTTTACATGCAATTTATCTTTCAGTGGCTTGTCATGTAGATCTGTTTTGTTTTCAAAATTATTGCTTAGTAAGAATACTTGGATCTAAATGGTATAGATTTCCTAGGCAGATATTTTTATGTTTGAAACTTCTCTTATTTTCTAATAATGTATCTCTTTATCCTTCAACAAACTGACATACTCAACTTAGAGTTTCATTATCCATATACTGAAAAAGGTGGCATTTTCAGTATAAGATTTAAAGAGAATTTACCTTCCTTATTTCATAAATTTGGATTAAGTCATATTTTAATTAGGTGATTTTCCAGTTCAGAAATGAAGATAAATTAATTTGTTGCTCCTTATTTAATGAATGGCTGCCATTTGCTTTCACTGAAAACTACTTATGGTCGATCATGGTCATCATTCCATCAGTTGACTTTTATCCAGCAACAGAAACAATCAAACTGAGGTAATGTACTTCATAGGAGAATGCTTCCTCCATAATAATTGAATTTAACTAAAAACTTATCAAGATGTCTATTTGATTTGTTTGAGTGGATTAATTATCATACTAAAAATTACCAGGATTATAATATTTATCACAGTATCACTGTACTAAATCTTATACTGTTGTTGTTGTTCATTTTGCCCAGTCATGTCTGACTCTTTGTGACCCCATGGACTGCAGCATGACAGGCCTTCCTGTCTCTCACCATCTCCTGAAGTTTGCCCCAGTTCATGTCCATTGCATCGGTGATGCCATCAAGACACCTCATCCTCTGATGCCCTCCCTCTTCTCCTTCTGTCCTCAGTCTTTCCCAGCATCAGGTTCTTTTCCAATGAGTCAGCATCAGTGACCAAGATACTGCAGCTTCAGCTTTAGTATTAGTCAGCTGTAGTATTAGTCCTTCCAATGAGTATTGAGGGTTGATTTCCCTTAAGATTGGTTTGATCTCCTTCCTGTCCAAGGGACTCTCAGGAGTCGTCTCCAGTTACACAGTTTCCAACTCTTTGGCACCCTGCCTTCTTTATGGTCCAGCTCTCACAACTGTATGTGACCACTGGGAAGACCAGAGCTTGATATACAGAGCTCTATCAGCAGAGCAATGTCTCTGCTTTTCAATGCACTGTCTAGGTTTGTCATGGCTTTCCTGCCAAGAAGCAATCGTCTTCTGATTTCATGGCTGCAGTCACCATCCTCAGTGATTTTAGAGCCCAAGAAGAGGAAATCTGGCACTACTTCCACCTTTTCCCCTTCTATTTGCCACAAAGTAATGGGGCTGGATGCCATAATCTTAGTTCTTTTTTTATTTGTCTGTTTTAATATTTAGTTTTATGGTAAGGATAATGAGACTCTGAAGTGAAGTTAGAAATGGTATGGGACAGTCATGAAGATTACTGTCACCTTTCATATTCAATCCTGAGGACAATGATGATACTAACCAATGATATTTAATCAGAGAGTTAAAGTAGATTTTTTTTTTTCCTTGAAGCTTACAATAGGCATATTTTACCAGTGACCTTTCAGTTGGAATTACATTGTGGACTTACTATGCCACTATTTTTCAACTTCAAAATTCTCACTATGTATTTTAAAGTTGATCCACTATAAAGTGTATTATTGAGGACGTTAGAGCAATATGGAAGCTTGAAAATTAGATAGTTCCATTCCTTTAGTGGACAGAGAAGTTAATGTCAAGAAAGGTTAGTGGTGAGTTCCAAGTCACCCAGAGACTTACTAGCAAAATGCTGGACACATATCTAATTCCTCTCTATTGAAGACAAAGAATATGGTATTTAAACCATGGAATGAATATCAAAAGGGAATAAAAAGGTAGCTCAGTCCTGAAATATCAAACTGAGTCAATTGATGATTTCTGACCGGTTCTAACTTTCCCCCTCCCTCAATTTCAGTTTTGTTTTACATGCCAGAAAAGCTATTTTTTCTCTCTCCCACAATAGCTGTGCTCATGTAGATATGTGCTCTTTTTGTATTTTACTTCTATGCATTCTTATATGCACCTCTCTTATTCAATTTCAGCAAAAGGATGGATCCTCTTATGCTGATTTCAACTCCTCACTACTCAATCTGTCAAGTAATCATACAAAAGCATCTCTATTCTCACTTCTTTGAGTGGTCAAATCAGACAGAATTGGACTCTACATTACTTCAAAGCTTAGACTTGAGAATACTTCTTATATCTGACAAATGACATGCTCCCCATGAGTATTTAATAGTTGTGAACTAATTTTGATCTGTTCAAGGTCACAGCCACTTCACTAATATCTAGACTGCTGGCTCCAAACACAGCACCATAGCTGACTGTCATAGCTATAAATATAGAGAAGTATTCTTTTTATATTGCCAGAAATGCATTTTGTCTCTCTCTGAATATGTTTTCTTTCAAAGTGGTTTAAAAAGTGTTTAGTAATATGCTATCATTTCAAGAACCAACCCCCAGCCCCAGCCTCTTAAAAATTGAACGCAAAGCTCAGCAGAAAGCATAGTTAGGTGTTACCTTCTGATGGTCTGTTCTTAAAGAATTGGAAGAGGTCAGTGAAGGAGATTGAACCTAGGACACCTATTGATATGTATTCACGTGTGGAAATGAGTTGCCTGTTAATAAGGCTGACTATTTAACTTAGTCCTTTTCAATCTTCACAGATTATAATTGCAAAAATAGCCCTCACTTCTCCAGTTGGTTGTTAACAGCTAAGAGAAGGCTAACGTGCGGGTCACTTGCTTAATTATAAACAGAATGAAATAGCGAGTAATGAATTAAGCCACTGGACTGACTTCTAGTCTTATATTACTATCTAAAAAATACTTTGTTGAAAATATCAAAACATCATCCCCTCAAAAACACACGTATACTCCATTACTTGTAATTTTTTTTTTTTTTTTTGGCCAGTGATAATTAGACTTTCTAAGAATTACTGACTGACTGGAGGAGTTAATAGCTTTTGGAGCAAATAAGAGGTAACTCCTCCTAGCTGGTCATGAATCCTTAAAACTTTAAGTGTCTTGAATGTTACTTCTTAATTAGTCAACAAACTATGGGGACAAGGTACAAGGCTAGTGCCTAACTTCCCCAAAGTGCCAGGGTTTGACTGGAAATGATGAGGTTATTAAAATTTTACATGAACTTAATTGATTTTTACATGTGTTAAATCCACCCAAGTCAGCTGTTTTGTTAATCTATTAACCGTTTCTCCAGTGGGGATTCTAATCATGCATGAAACACTTATTCCTAAGTAAAAGAGAAGTCTAACTAAGTTAGAATATGAACTAAAAAATCTGAATTGATAATGACATCAGAAACAATCTGAAAAGAAAAACACTGTCTGGAAAATAATAGTATAGTATTAGGACATGTTTCTTAAGACACTGATTTTTATCCCCTATTGCAACGGACTGAATATTTGTGTCTCCCCCATATTCTGTGCTGAAGCCCTGATCTCCAGTGTGATGGTCTTAGGAAATGAGCCTTTGGAAATAAGAAGTTGATAAGGGCAGAGCTCTGATGAATGGAATTAGTGCCCTTATAAGAAGAGACAGCAGAGAGATGATCTTGCTTGCTCCCATGTGAGGATACACTAAAAAAGATGGCCTTGCACAAACCAGGAAGAAGATCCTCACCAAATACCACATCAGCCAGCACCCTGATCTTGGACGTCTCAGTTTCCACAACTCTGAGAAATAAATGTCTGTCGTTTAAGTCACTCAGTTGATGGTTTCTTTTTATAGTAGCCTGAACTAAGACATCTATTAATTTTAATTTGTTCATAGTTATCCTCTAAAACCAATCTTCTTTCACAAATTTGTGTTGAAGGACAAATAAGGTTCTATGTTTGGACAAAGATAAAAAGATTTAATAAAAGTACAATGTTCCCAAAGTGTGGTTCCTTGATCCAGAGCATCAGTCTCACCTGGAACTTGTTGAAAATGCATGTTCCCTAGCTTTACCTCAATTAATTAGCAGATTCTGTTGGAGTCCAGCATTGTTATTTTAACTGGATCCCCACTTGCTAATGATGCAGGCTAAAGTTTGAAAGTCACTGTTTTAGAGGGTTTGCTGTCTTTTAAGTTTGACTGTACAGCATATCCCCACTCCAGTACTCTTGCCTGGAAAATCCCATGGATGGAGGAGCCTGGTGGGCTACAGTCCAATGGGGTCGCTAAGAGTCGGACACGATTGACCGACTTCACTTTCACTTTTCACTTTCATGCATTGGAGAAGGAAATGGCAACCCACTCCAGTGTTCTTGCCTAGAGAATCCCAGGGACGGGGGAACCTGGTGCGCTGCCATCTATGGGGTCGCACAGAGTCAGACACGACTGAAACGACTTAGCAGCAGCAGCAGCAGTACAGCATATACAAGCTACTCATCATTTACACAATGTTAGAATGATCTCCTGTGTTTCTCAACCCTAGATTCTCATACGGGCTTCCCTCATTGCTCAGAAGTTAAAGAATCTGCCTGCAATGTAGGAGACCTGAGTTTGATACCTAGGTTGGGAAGATTCCCTGAAGGAGAGGATGGCAACCCACTCCAGTATTCTAGCCTGAAGAATCCCCATGGATAAAGGAGCCTGGTGGGCTACAGTCTATGGGATCACAAAGAGTTGGACATGAATGAACAATACTTGGGGAACACAGAATAGGGGCAAGGCATTAAGGGAATTTTTGTTGGAGTCTTCTACATCATATTGGGTTCCTAGACTCCCTGACCATAGTCATACACTCTTTTCTGTCGCTAGATGTTCTTAAGTGAGAAAGTTCAAGAAGGTCTCTCAGTTATGACTACCTGTCAGGGCTGACCTTACTAATTTGACTTAAGGGAGTCCACAGTTACCCAAACTCTTCCTTTGCCAAAAGATATCTTTGGTGTAAAGTTCTTGAAGACAAAACAAAACAAAAACACTTGAAACAAAAACACTAACTAGTTAGTAGTAATATTTTAAACCAGAGTAAATCAGGAAATAGTAAAAATTTTTCCCCAAATGAATTTTGTTTAATTTAAAATATTAACTGCTGTCAGTTTTTGTGAAGTTAGATGATTTCCTCTCCTATGTGCTTAACTTTCCTTCATGTTATAACACTATGGACATAGCATAATTTAGGGTTTATTTTATTTTCCTTTTATGTCATGATTTGATATAATTCAAAGTAGACACTCCTTTATCTGTGCCACAGTTTCTCTCTTGTAATTTTTAAAATTTAATCTGTCCATGAAATCTAACATTCTGGGAAATACATCATTAAACTCACATTGCCCTAGATTTACTAAGTCTGTCAATAGGTAGCTAATCACAGAGCCAGATGCTACAGCAACAAAAGCAAGGTCAAGCATGTTTTGCTGGAAGGAAAGTCAAGGAAATTATAAGGTTTCAAGGTATCCCAGATGAGGAAGACTATTCATCATTACAAAGCAGGAAAGAATCAGAAGACAAGGTAACTAGGAAAAACACATTTATAGAATGAGAAAACATGACCCAAGCTGGTAGAAACTATGGTTGGGTATTTCTTTTTGGTTTCTTAGCATTAAACTTAATGTTTTGTCTCTGCTAACTCCTCAAAACATGGGCCGCTCAGATTATCAGCCAGAGAGTGTTTAACTGCAACACGTTAAAGTTCTGTTTTGGACTAAAGTCTTGAGAAAAAAACAAAAACAAAACCTACAACTATAGAGGAAAATGGATTTTGCAGGGGACATGAAATACAAAGGCAAGATGATGGGTTATGAGCGTGCACTCAAGTAGAAACAGACAATATTGAAAAACAAAACAAAGCGAGTGGAAGTAGCATAAGCTTCACTGCTTTATATCAAAAGAGAAGAATAAAAATCCAGGTACCAGGGTTTATAACCAAAACTCTAAGCCTTTTGCTATTCCCAGAAATGTGTTGAAAGATACAGTAGTCAGACTACAAGATATGATGGGTGATGTTATTTCAATTTTAGCATATGTCTTCTTGTTCCAAAAATTTACAACACTCCCACCACACTTTGGCTCACATGATAATTAAAATCATATTTTTAAACCTACATAAGAATCTTTGATTCATGAGGATTAAAGAACTGATCAAAAAGATGGCTGACATATTAAGGCATGAATTTTTATTCAGCAGAGCTGGAAAGTACCCATCTTTTTATAATGTGGAACTCAGAAAACACTGTCCCTTCAAATGCTACCTTACATAAACCTTTTTATATGAATTCACCCAATCTCTGCCACCATGTAGTAAACCCCTCATAGATCTTGTATAGACAATATTTTTGATACTACAAGAATCTACCCGGGGAGATCAAGGGAAGAGTTCTGACCCTCACTGCTTCTCTGACTTGCCTTTCGCTCCAGTTAAAGAGGCTAAGGTCTATTCATAAAATCTCTCAGTAGAGGAAACTCTGCTGCTGCTAAGTCACTTTAGTTGTGTCCGATCCTCCGACACCCTATGGACTATAGCCTACCAGGCTCCTGCGTCCATGGGATTTTCCAGGCAAGTGTATTGGAGTGGGGTGCCATCGCCTTCTCAGAGGAAACTCTAACCCCACCCTAATCAAGTTACATCCTTAGGCCACATTTTCTTTTCCAATTCTGCTGCCCTTTAAAAATGAACCTTATTCTAATGTTATAAAAATGTTCAGGAGGAAACCATAGTTTGGTCTGTATCAGTTTTATACACTCTAAGGATAATCTTAATATCTATGGTCTATTAAAAACCACAGGACACAGAGGAGGAGTCTTTCTTCATCACCTTGTAGGAAAACAATGTAAACTACATTGCAAGAATTGAAAAAAAAAAAGATTACTGCATATCCCACCTAGCACAAACTTGTGGTTATCTCAATCTTTTATTGTCTTTTAGTATCTATTTCACAGTTCTATAAATTGTAGAAAACTAATGACTAATGCAATTGATTCTTGTTCATATATATTCCAACTGGCTGAGTGGAATGCAATTAATTTTTGCCCTGTATAGACCTATTTTGCATATATTTATAAATTCAGTTCAGTCTTCCTTATTTGCCTATATATCTATAGTCGAGGTTTCCTAGAACCAGTTGTAACATCTCACTGGTTCTTTCTTTAACTGATGATCTAAATAAAATCTATGTTGTATGTTCATTGTTTATCAGTAGGGGAACTGTGATTATACCCTCTTTTTCAGTAAATGCCAGCTAACACAGAAATCATAGTCTCAAGAACTGAAAACATGTATGGTACTAAGTTTAAATTCCAATAGAATGTTAGAAAAATAACAAATCTAAAATGGACTAATTGCTCTTCTACTTAATTAGACAATTGTCCTTTTGAATATTAAAAAAATAAAACTTTACTAAAAGCAAAACAAATATTTTGAGTAATATGGAATCTAGATATGTATTTATTAACATGTTCATCAAGTTGTCCTATCTTTTGCCCATCCACAATCTAAGCCTTGATATCTTAATTCCAAAAGTCACAGTTCCTGGTAACAAAAGTGTTAATGTTATATAGCAATGTTCTTTATTTCCACAGTGTGGCTGACTTAAAGACACTGGAAAAATACAAAGATGAAAAATTAATATATTTTTTTTTCTCTAAATTCCACAAAACTGAATCTGACCTAGTTAAATCATCTTCGTAAGAGCCAGGCCACACTCACGGTTCCATCCTAATTGCAACAGATTTTAGAGTTCACCATGCAATACTTCATGTCCAGCAGAAGTTTTATTTATATGCTATTGTTTTGTGTATATTTATCCCATGGTTCCATATAGTCTTAATGTTCTCAAGAGCATTAAGAAATGGACATAAACATCATCCTTTTTGTAGCTTGTGCAACACCAGACATAGTAAATGATCAATGATACCTGCTTGATTGGCCGACTTGGAGTATCAGTATTGGCACAGTACATAAAATGAGCGTGATTGAACTTTGGAAATCATCAAGATCAGGTTTTGAACCCCATGTGGCACTTACTAGCTGTGTAACTCAAGTAAGTAACTAAATCTCTTTAAGCAGTACCTATTTTAAATGCTAAGAAGATTAAATGGGAAGCTGTACATGAAGCTCCTGATTAAATGAGATGTTATGTATGAACTGCTTGGAAAAGAATAGGACCTAATTAATTAAAACTAATAATAGATGATAAAAGCTTCCATTTACTGGAAGTTTTACTATGTACCAGATATCATTATAATTATTATGTACTATATTTTAAAGTTTTTCATCATTATCCTTATGTAAGGTGCTATAAAGACTATAAGTATTCTAATTCTGCCATGGGTTACTGTACACAGTTCTTGTCACCTGGGAAACCAACAGTGGATTCAAAGTGTTTACAAAAATTTAACTTGATAAGGGGAGTGGAGGAGAGGTCAGACCTGCTATATGGCCACAGACTAGAAGGAATGAAAACTGACAAAAAGGCTTTCGAGTAGCAGAGGCTAAAAGGCAACATGATTGACATCTACCTAATCACAAATGGTGCAGATAATAGTGAACATGGGTTTTTTCATTAAATCCTGAACTACTAGAATGAGGGACACCTTTTGACAGGTGGGCAAGGTAATTTTAAAATGAATAAAGAAAATCTAACCCCAACTACTAGATAAAGAAGTTATTAAATATGTTATGCCAAGATATAGTGAAGCAGGAAATGGGAATAGAACAGAAAAGTTTGGTCAAATTTATAAAAAGTGAAGCAAGGATTTCTAAAAAGTAAAAATGGGTTCAGCCAGACAATGAGAGCCTTCCATAATCTCACTTGGCTATTAATTGAAATAAAATGTTTGACTACTGATATTAAAGTATTGATAACAAAAATATGAAAGTTACTCTTAATGAATTGTTTTCTAAAAATAATACTCAAAACTTCCAGTGAGCCAAATTTCAATCTATGAAGGTCAGGAAGCAACAGTTAGAACTGGACATCGAACAACAGACTGGTTCCAAATAGATAAAGGAGTACGTCAAGACTGTATATTGTCACCCTGCTTACTTAACTTATATGCAGAGTACATCATGAGAAACGCTAGGCTGGAAGAAGCACAAGGTAGAATCAAGACTGCTGGGAGAAATATCAATAACCTCAGATATGCAGATGACACCACCCTTATGGCAGAAAGTGAAGAAGAACTAAAGTGCCTCTTGATGAAAGTGAAAGAGGAAAGTGAAAAAGTTGGCTTAAAGCTCAACATTCAGAAAACTAAGATCATGGCATCCAGTCCCATCACTTCATGGCAAATAGATGGGGAAACAGTGGCTAATTTTAATTTTTGCGGCTCCAAAATCACTGCAGATGGTGATTGCAGCCATGAAATTAAAAGACACTTACTCCTTGGAAGGAAAGTTATGACCAAGCTAGACATCATATTAAAAAGCAGAGATATTACTTTGTCAATAAAGGTTTGTCTAGTCAAGGCTATTGTTTTTCCAGTGGTCATGTATGGATGTGCAAGTTGGACTATAAAGAAAGCTGAGCGCAGAAGAATTGATGCATTTGAACTGTGGTGTTGGAGAAGACTCTTGAGAGTCCCTTGGACTGAAAGGAGCTTGAACCAGTCCATCCTAAAGGAGATCAGTTCTGGGTGTTCATTGGAAGGACTGATGTTGAAGCTCAAACTCCAATACTTTGGTCACCTGATGCAAACAGCAGACTTATTTGAAAGACCCTGATGCTGGGGAAGATTGAGGGCAGGAGGAGAAGGGGATGACAGAGGATGAGATGGTTGGGTGGCATCAGTGACTCAATGGATATGGGTTTGGGTGGACTCCAAGAGTTGGTGATGGACAGGGACATCTGGCGTGCTGTGATTCATGGGGTCGCAAAGAGTCGGACACGACTGAGCGACTGAACTGAACTGAACTGATTCGCATAGATATAGCAAACCACATTTAACTAAATAGCTATATAAAATTGTAAATATGCTGAATACAAATTTATTTGTGATAGAGTTAGAAATGTGATCATTTTGGGAAACTGAACAACCTTGGGAGAATTGGGAATTATAATTTCTTTATTCTGCATTGGTTTGCTGTAATTTTTGTTTTGTTTTGTATTTAATATTATTAATCATCTTCCAAAATAGTTCCAGTCTTAGTAAATTTGCTGTAGTGTGAATAAGAAGAGGTGGTTATATTGTATGATTTGATTCACTTGTATCCATTTTCCATACTTGAGATTAAAGATAATCTTTGAATTCTTAGTCTTATAAAAAGAGTTCAGGATCTAGGCATGTTTACACACTATCTCAGGGACTCTGAGGATGCTAAAAGATTTCAAAGAGTCAGGCAAGCTCTTGATAGGCTTCTGAAATCTTTGCTCTCAATGCAGACCTATTTCTAGTAGACTTTCCACCTTGTAGACACAGTGTATCTGTCCTTTTCACTTCACTGCCTGCAGGTTAGAGACAAGCAAAGAGCAGCTGAACTGGTCGGAGTTGTGCTTCACAGGCAAAGTGGAAAGTGGCTGTATTTATTTAGAACTTTGTGTTTTGTTATTGTCATTTCCTACCTCGGGACACCAAAGAGCTGACTGCATTTTCCTACCATGGTGTAATACATCTCAAAATGAACTTATGATATGACCATGAACTACAAAATACAATGGGGCAGAAAATGCTGAAACACATTATTTTAACTCCTACACACTTGAAATTTCTCTCTTCCTCATTCTAGCAACTTTTGAGACCAGAAATAACACTCTCCACCCCAACCCTTGCATTTTTTTTTGTATGCGTAGTATAGAAAACAGAGAAGGCAACGGCACCCCACTCCAGTACTCTTGCTTGGAAAATCCCATGGATGGAGGAGCCTGGTAGGCTGCAGTCCATGGGGTCGCTAAGAGTTGGACACGACTGAGCGACTTCACTTTCACTTTTCACTTTCATGCATTGGAGAAGGAAATGGCAACCCACTCCAGTGTTCTTGCCTGGAGAATCCCAGGGACAGGGGAGCCTGGTGGGCTGCCGTCTTTGGGGTCGCACAGAGTTGGACACGACTGAAGCGACTTAGCAGCAGCAGTATAGAAAAATAATACATGGAGAGACAGGAACTATATTTAGATCAACAACCACATCATTATTTATAGGAAGGAATGCTTTCACTGCTTAATATTTTTGGAATAAGTGATTAAGCACAAGTTCCACAATGTACAGAGTCACAGAGGTCGACTACAAGTGTGTATGTGTGTGCTTAGTTGCTCAGTTGGGTCCAACTCTTTGTGACCCCATGGATTATAGCTTGCCAGTTTCCTTTCTCCATGAAATTTTCCAGGCAAGAATACTGGAGTGGGTTGCCATTTCCTACTCCAGGGGATCTTCCTGACCCAAGGATCAAACTCGCCTCTTCTTAGTCTCCTGCATTGGCAGACAGATTCTTTACCACCGAGTGACCTGGAAAGCAATATTCCATGACCTTTATCACTTATTGTTCTCAGTATTCCAGAATCTCAGGGCTATAATTGCTACTTGATCATTTGTACTATCTGATTTAATCTGAAAAATAAACCTGTGCAGTAATAATTATCCCCACTGTACCAAAGTTTACAGATTTAATGTAACAAAGTAAGGCCAAATCACTTAAACTAGATTTGTATTTGCATGGATTAATTCTTTAATCCTTAACTGTCTTGGTCCTCATATGTCAAATGAACTCTTGGATTAATTCATTTCTATTAATTCATTTGATTCTAAAATTCCATGATTTCATGAAATACTTTTCTAGTTTGTATTACTCTCTGAGCCAGAGCTAGTTTTCTTGTATTGTTGCTTCAGATTAGCTAGGTTCAAATTATTTCTCTCCAAAAAGAACTTTATGTAAGATACCCTGGCCCTCTATCATCAACTATCCAAATGTGTTTATATATGTGTTTGTATACCACAAACATATATATGTATATATACTTATAAGAAAAAAGCTTCTAAAACATTTAAAATACCTAATACTATATAGCAGGATATTTTTAGGCACTTTTCCTGCATGATCCTATTTAAGTCCAGAAATAGCCTAGTGGTAATCATCCTTCAAATTTTACAAATGGGGAATTTTAACCTCAGGGAGGTTAAATGAAAATATATTTCCATTTGTTCTCCTTCTCTTAGCTATATTAGAGACTGTTTTGAATTAAGAAAAATGGTGACCAGACCACAAGTAAAATATTCCTAGATAGTTTATCTCCATTTCACCTTACCATAGATTGCTTTTTCAGATATTCAAGTCATCTTACATCACATCATTAAAATAATAATTTTTAAGTAATAGATAATTTGCATTGGGTGGAGGAATGAGGAACAAATGATGTTTGTCCTTTTGAATTGCAAGCCACTGTGGAAATGCAGGCAAGAATGAAGAATTGGACATGGGGAAAAGGGTAGGATGTGGAGACCATGAGAACAGTCCCATGTTCTGTAAAAAGGGAAGGTGTGGCTTTAAAAACAAGTTCTACCTACTTCTCAATTTTTCTTAAAACTCAAATTCCAATGCTCCTTAGGAAAACATATACAGGTTACCTAGAGTTTTTCTTCCATAAACAATTAGTTGCCAAACCCTGTACTCAACTAACACTATATTTTTAAAGGCTCTTTATTTTTGAGGTAAAGTAAAATAGATGCAAAAGGATTAAAACAATCCTATAACACAGTCCAACTAGGCATTATGCCAAGGGTATAACGTTGGTAGTATAATACTATTAAACCCTATACTTACAGTGAACAAGTTTGAACAAATGATATTAAATCTATTTCCTTCCCTATTTACTTAGTTAGCCAGTAGTTTTCTTTAAGCCTCCAATTAATTTTGTATGGCAGTCTTTCTATATAATGAGTAGATCTTCTGTGGACAAAAGTAAAATCAGTACAAAAATAGAGAGCACTTTACTTAGCTGCTCCTGAGAGTAAGGCTGTCCTTTTCTCTCCTCATAGATTTGGTCAACAAAGCAGCATTAAAAATGAGAAAACAGCATCAGATCAGATCAGATCAGATCAGTTGCTCAGTTGTGTCCGACTCTTTGCGACCCCATGAATCACAGCACGCCAGGCCTCCCTGTCCATCACCAACTCCCAGAGTTCACCCAGACTCACGTCCACTGAGTCAGTGATGCCATCCAGCCATCTCATCCTTTGTCATCCCCTTCTCCTCCTGCCCCCAATCCCTCCCAGCATCAGAGTCTTTTCCAATGAGTCAACTCTTCACATGACGTGGCCAAAGTACTGGAGTTTCAGCTTCAGCATCATTCCTTCCAAAGAAATCCCAGGGCTGATCTCCTTCAGAATGGACTGGTTGGATCTCCTTGCAGTCCAAGGGACTCTCAAGAGTCTTCTCCAACACCACAGTTCAAAAGCATCAATTCTTTGGAACTCAGCCTTCTTCACAGTCCAACTCTCACATCCATACATGACCGAAGGAAAAACCATAGCCTTGACTAGACGAACCTTTATTGGCAAAGTAATGTCTCTGCTTTTGAATATGCTATCTAGGTTGGTCATAACTTTCCTTCCAAGGAGTAAGCGTCTTTTAATTTCATGGCTGCAATCACCATCTGCAGTGATTTTGGAGCCAAAAAAATAAAGTCTGACCTTGTTTCCACTGTTTCCCCATCTATTTCCCAGGAAGTGATGGGACCAGATGCCATGATCTTAGTTTTCTGAAAGTTGAGCTTTAAGCCAACTTTTTCACTCTCCTCTTTCACTTTCATCAAGAGGCTTTTGAGTTCCTCTTCACTTTCTGCCATAAGGGTAGTGTCATCTGCATATCTGAGGTTATTGATATTTCTCCCGGCAATCTTGATTCCAGCTTGTGCTTCCTCCAGGCCAGCGTTTCTCATGATGTACTCTACATATAAGTTAAATAAACAGGGTGACAATATACAGCCTTGACGTACTCCTTTTCCTATTTGGAACCAGTCTGTTGTTCCATGTCCAGTTCTAACTGTTGCTTCCTGACCTGCATACACATTTCTCAAGAGGCAGATCAGGTGGTCTGGTATTCCCATCTCTTTCAGAATTTTCCACAGTTTATTGTGATCCACACAGTCAAAGGCTTTGGCATAGTCAATAAAGCAAAAATAGATGTTTTTCTGGAACTCTCTTGCTTTTCCCATGATACAGCGGATGTTGGCAATTTAATCTCTGGTTCCTCTTCCTTTTCTAAAACCAGCTTGAACATCAGGAAGTTCACGGTTCACATATTGCTGAAGCGTGGCTTGGAGAATTTTGAGCATTACTTTACTAGAGTGTGAGATGAGTGCAATTGTGCGGTAGTTTGAGCATTCTTTGGCATTGCCTTTCTTTGGGATTGGAATGAAAAGTGACCTTTTCCAGTCCTGTGGCCACTTCTGAGTTTTCCAAATTTGCTGGCATATTGAGTGCAGCGCTTTCACAGCATCATCTTTCAGGATTTGGAATAGCTCAACTGGAATTCCATCATCTCCACTAGCTTTGTTCGTAGTGATGCTTTCTAAGGCCCACTTGACTTCACATTCCAGGATGTCTGGCTCTAGGTCAGTGATCACACCATCGTGATTATCCAGGTCGTAAAGATCTTTTTTGTACAGTTCTTCTGTGTATTCTTGCCACTTCTTCTTGATATCTTCTGCTTCTGTTAGTTCCATACCATTTCTGTCCTTTATCGAGCCCATCTTTGCATGAAATGTTCCTTTGGTATCTCTGATTTTCTTGAAGAGATCCCTAGTCTTTCCCATTCTGTTGTTTTCCTCTATTTCTTTGCATTGATCGCTGAAGAAGGCTTTCTTATCTCTTCTTGCTATTCTTTGGAACTCTGCATTCAGATGTTTATATCTTTCCTTTTCTCCTTTGTTTTTTGCTTATCTTCTTTTCACAGCTATTTGTAAGGCCTCCCCAGACAGCCATTTTGCTTTTTTGCATTTCTTTTTTGCATTTGCTTTTTTGCATTTGCATCCCCATGGAAACATGGGGATGGTCTTGATCCCTGTCTCCTGTACAATGTCACGAACCTCATTCCATAGTTCATCAGGCACTCTTATCTATCAGATCTAGGCCCTTAAATCTATTTCTCACTTCCACTGTATAGTCATAAGGTATTTGATTTAGGTCATACCTGAATGGTCTAGTGGTTTTCCCTACTTTCTTCAATTTAAGTTTGAATTTAGCAATAAGGAGTTCATGGTCTGAGCCACAGTCAGCTCCTGGTCTTATTTTTGCTGACTGTATAGAGCTTCTCCATCTTTGGCTGAAAAGAATATAATCAATCTGATTTCAGTGTTGACCATCTGGTGATGTCCATGTATAGAGTCTTCTCTTGTGTTGTTGGAAGAGGGTGTTTGTTATGAGCAGTGCATTTTCTTGGCAAAACTCTATTAGTCTTTGCCCTGCTTCATTCCGTATTCTAAGGCCAAATTTGCCTGTTACTCCAGGTATTTCTTGACTTCCTACTTTTGCATTCCAGTCCCCTATAATAAAAAGGACATCTTTTTTGGGTGTTAGTTCCAAAAGGTTTTGTAGGTCTTCATAGAACCGTTCAACTTCAGCTTCTTCAGCGTTACTGGTTGGGGCATAGACTTAGATTACTGTGATATTGAATGGTTTGCCTTGGAAACAAACATAGATCATTCTGTCGTTTTTGAGATTGCATCCAAGTACTGCATTTCAGACTCTTTTGTTGACCGTGATGGCTACTCCATTTCTTCTGAGGGATTCCTGCCTGCAGTAGTAGATATAATGGTCATCTGAGTTAAATTCACCCATTCCAGTCCATTTCAGTTCGCTGATTCCTAGAATGTCGACATTCACTCTTGCCATCTCTTGTTTGACCACTTCCGAAAACAGCATAGAAAGCAGCATTTATTTGAAGGAATTTGGAAGAGGAGTACATAATTTAAGGGAATTTTAATACATTCTTTAAACTTCCCTTCCTGTGAATTATAAATAGCACTAGTTGGTTTTATTCAAAATACATGGAGTCTCTGTAGTCACCCAGACACTGATAAAAGATACCTAGGTATATTTTCCAAAGTTCTCCTAGGAGCTAAAAAAACTTCTTGCTAGCTAAGCAAGCAAGATGTTTTCAGTGGGATGATGATGATAATGATGATGCTTTCTTCATCTGATTTCTATTGATTTATTGGGGTATAATTGCCTTTTAATGTCATGTTAGTTTCTGCTGTACAACATTGTATATCAGCTATATTTATACATGTATCCCCTTTCTCTTGAGCCTCCCTCCCACCCCCTTCTTTATTCGATTCCTTAAAACACTTTTAAAAAATAAATCTTAAAATATAGAGCAATCTTTATGTTTTGTTTTTCCCATCTGAGCAACTATTTTCCTGTCTCTCCATTTCATAAACTTTTTGTTGGAAATCAGTCCTTGGGTCATTTTATAATACAAAAACACATCAAGGTTGGGGAATATTATCTAATTATCTTCTCACTGAGGGTGGCTGGAAAGACATAATTTCTGCTACTGTTCTGATATTTACAGACTAAATTGTTCTGCCAGAAAAATGCTGCCATGGGTTCTATAACAGTGTCCCACCCCTCAATGGGTTGTTAATAATCAAAGTGTACTTGCCTGACATGATTGGAAGCTGCTTATAATGTCATGGATGAAGATTTAATTTTGAAGCATATATTTTAAAAGCATCTTCAAATATTTTAAAGAATAAAATTTCAGACTGAAGTCAACCCCTGCCCATTTAAGCAGTAATGGATTTTACCTCAGAATTGTTATTTCTAATTAATAAAACTTTGTCCCAGTTTCTGCTTTCTGTATATTTATGACAAAGTGGCATTTTCCTTTACCCATTTAGGTTCCATTATCTCAGACTATTCTTTAATCCCTTTTATCCTTATAAAGTTCGGTTGCTTTGGTTTATGACTGTAATTCTTTTCATGTCCTACTTTTCTTCTTTTCTGGTAACACAGTGTCCTAAATATGCAACTCTGAATGGGAGTAACTAGCACTCATACCAAAAAACAAAACAGAAGAAGAAGAAGGATAGTCGAAATACAGTGTTTTAGACACTGATCAGATGGGGATTAAGCAAAACTCACCATTGTACAATAGTTAGAGAACAAAATTACCAAAAGCAAGCATAACATATGTTCATGAACATTAAACATATGGTCCATGAAGAATGTGTGATCTAGGTAAAGTAATTGCACTGTCAGCTTTTCACACAAGCTTTTTTTCCCCCATTTCAATTCAGATCAACACATTTTCTTTGTACATTTACTCTATATACGGCACTGTGTTAGAAATCCTTTCTGAAGAGGACTGAGAGCTGCTTTCACACCACCAGGGCAGATGTGGGAACAGGTAAGAGCAGATTCCCAAAAGTAAGTGGACTCTCCCAAACAAGCACAGAACCACAGAATATTAAATGTAAACCTAGGGAGAAATGTAGAAACCATTTACTTCATTTGTTCATTTATCCACTGACATAATTAATAGATATTTATTGAGCTCTATGTACATGTCAGGATTTATAGACTACAAAGTATGGCATGGTAGCCCCTGTATGCAAAATGCAGTCAGTCCTGGCAGCACAGGAAGCCTAGAATTGAATTTATCCACAGTCACACATTAGCACTCTTCTGGTAGGTGCACAAAGTATGAGCATAGTTTCTTTAAAGTAGGCAGTTTGTGACTTGAGATGTTACTACAATAGAAGGTCAGGGAGAAAGGAGTTCACTTCTAGAGTTCACTTGCAGGGAAGAATCAATGAAAAAAGAAGAAAGATTTCTTTAGCACTGCACTCTACGATGTCCAAAGATCTTACAGTCAAAATAAGTGAAATTAGTCTCCTTTATCACATGGTAAATTTTACTTGACTGCATAGTTTGAATTACTGGATTGACATGTTGAAAATGTTCCTATTATACAAAAATCTATTAATGAAACTAGACTTACTGCCTATGTTCTCATTATTTTTCTAGTCTCTAAATATATGAATTTTGTTTACTATTATATCTTTATGATTTTACTTGGTTGTGAAATATTGTGTTATTTGAAATCTGTAGCATTTAATGATATACATTCTCTAGCAGACCTAACAAAATATTCCATTACACCTGTGGAGATAACATGTTAGATTAAATGCTAGATTTTATATACCAGATAATACTGGTATTAATCTCTTGAGAATTATATCTGCTGTTTAATGAACACATATTCAATCATTAATAAAATACAAATTACCAACAAAATGTTAATTATCAAGAAATAGATATCTCTAAATCATCTTCAATGTTATTTTTCTGTAATATATTAAACAAATGTTTACTTTTAACACTTCATTAATAGACATATTAAAAAATGCATCTCTTGAAAATTAGATACTATGACCTTCCAATATATAGTTAAAACAGCTATTATGATAAAACCAATTTATTCAGCTCTAGTTATATTTTAACAGAGAAGGCAGTGGCACCCCACTCCAGTACTTTTGCCTGGAAAATTCCATGGACAGAGGAGCCTGGTAGGCTGCAGTCCATGGAGTCGCTAGAGTCGGACACAACTGATCAACTTCACTTTCACTTTTCACTTTCATGCACTGGAGAAGGAAATGGCAACCCATTCCAGTGTTCTTGCCTGGAGAATCCCAGGGACAGGGAAGCCTGGTGGGCTGCCGTCTCTGGGGTCAAACAGAGTCAGACACAACTGAAACGACTTAGCAGCAGCAGCAGCAGTTATATTTTAAAGTGATCACATTTGTTGGTACTTAAGTTATCATGCATAATTTTGCATGTAAGAAATCATCTTATCTATTTACCTTACAGTAAGACATATAAAATGTCTGCATCATATAGTACAGATATACATGGTGAAAATTTTAAAAGCAATTAAAAAATGTGAACAATTCCATTTGCTAATTTTATTTTAGCAAAGAGGAAATAATTACTTATGCTGGAGGCGGAAAGAACAGTTGGAAATAAATATGAGCTAGACATTTAATATTTACATAGTTATCAGGTTTTTTCCCACAGTCATGTATGGATGTGAGAGTTGGACCATAAAGAAGACTGAGCACCGAAGAATTGATGCTTTAAAACAGTGGCATTGGAGAAGACTCTTGAAAGTCCCTTGGACTGCAAGTAGATCAAACCAGTCTATCTTAAGGAAACCAGTCCTGAATACACATTAGAAGGACTGATGCTGAAGCTGAAGTTCCAATACTTTGGCCACCTGATATAAAGAGCTGAATTATTAGAAAAGACCCTGATGCTGGGAAAGATTGAAGGCAGAAGGAGAAGGGGATGACAGAGGACTAGATGGTTGGATGGCATCACTAACTCCATGGACATGAGTTTGAGCAAGTTCTGGTAGATGGTGCAGGACAGGGAAGCCTGGCATGTTGCAATCCATGGAGTCACAGAGTTGGGCACGACTGAGCGAACAAACAACAAAGTTATCAGATTAAACTTGTATATAGTGTGCATATATACTTTTAAACTCAATCTTCATAGGACAGATGACACAATTCACATTCCTGTGTATGCTGAATTAGATATTTTAATGAAAAATTGTCTGAACATGTTCGGATCCTGGTCTCAGCTCTATACTGCTAGCTATGTGATCTTTAGTAAAGTACTTAGTCTTTTCACTAGCAGTATATCTAAGCAAAAAAGTAACAATTTTCATATAAAAAACTGGTTTACAAACTTCTATCTTTGATTGAACAGTTAATATCTAACTACTTTAGAATGTAGTTTAATGTATAGAGAAAATAAATATAGGACATCTGGTTTTCTCATGTCAAACAACCAAATGCCAGATTGTTCAATTTATCTCTCTTTCCCTTATTCTTGAACTTAAACACTAGGAACATGAAGATTACATAATAGTTCATTTTATCTCCAGTCTCTTAAATACAACATGGTAATTTAAAAATTCTTATATTAATAATATGGCACTCACTTCAAAATGATTGCTTATACCTCTTTTATCATTATCACCTCTAGGACAGTGTTTTCTTAATTCTGACCTAGTTTCTCTTATGGATATTTATTTATGCTGCTAAGTCACTTCAGTCGTGTCCGACTCTATGTGACCCCATAGACAGCAGCCCACCAGGCTCCCCCGTCCCTGGGATTCTCCAGGCAAGAACATTGGAGTGGCTTGCCATTTCCTTCTCCAATATTTATTTATATACTCTGACTAATACATTTGTGACCATCTGTGAGAAATATGTGATACCACAGAGAAGGAAGCAAGCCCTCACATATAGCATGCATCACAGTATTGGTTCTAGAAAATCAATTATAAAGGTGATTATTTCCATGTGTCAAAATGTGGTTTATAACTACAACTCCCTACAAGAGATGTAGAGGAGCTAAAAGAGCCAAAAAGATGAAAGTCCTTCAATCCCAGAGATGCTAAGAATGAGGATAGTCAGAATGTTACAATGTCCCGAAGAGGAAAAGATAAATATTCTTTCATATCCAGTACACCTAATACGTCTTTAATTTAGCAGAAGTGGGCCAAAAATTTACTTGTGTGCATGCTAAGTTGCTTCAGACGTTTCCCACTCTTTGTGACCCTATAGACTGTACCCTACCAGGTTCCCATGTCCATGCTATTCTCCCATGGGAAGAATACGAAAGTGGATTGCCATGTCCTCCTCCAGGGGATCTTCCCCACCCAGGGAGAGAATCCACGTCTCTTATGTCTCCTGCATTAGGCAGGTGGTTCTTTACCAGCAGCACCACCTGGGAAGACTGAAATTTACTTATATATCTTCATTTTATACTTTGATCTACTCTTGAAACTATCAGAGCTCAAGGTCCAAATATATGGATAAACAAAATGCCTCTCTTGGGGAAAAGGGAAAATAGAAGTTTTGCAAAAATTGTCACCTAGGTAGGTCATCAGCTTCAACTGAGAAGAATGCTATGTTCATGTTAACATCTGCATTTCAAGGAGAGAGTGATAAGTACATTTTGTTCTAGCTTCATAGACATATAGGAGATAAAGTTAATGTGGCAGGTAAAGTCAATTTTAATTTAAAAATGTTTTCAAAATAAAAAAGTAATTTAAGTACCAGATCAATGTTTTGGAGGTGACTGAGATGCAGTTTATTCCCTTTTAATCTCTAGAAAGGGGTCAGAGAGGATTTGCCTTCCATGTAGCAGTGGAAGAATTCCAAGTAGGCTGATATCTCTCAACTGTGTAATCACCATGCTATATTTTTGTGCAAGAAGAAATTAAAGTGATTTAAGTACGGGATACATAATGGTAACCTGGTAATGGTAATGGTAATTCAACAGAAAATGCTTCCTTTCTTCTAAAATGAAAAGACAAAAATTGAAGACTTCAATATCAGTTACTGGATTATAATTAACCTATTTATGCATTCTCAACTGTGCTTATGCTATAGATAAATGAGAAGTACAGAATGAATAGAAACATAAGGATGAGGCTCAAACCTTAGTTGTTGTTAAAATAGAAAGAAGGCTACCCTGGTTTTAACTGAAAGTCAAAATCAATTTGAAATATGGAAATGAACTGATTTTTGATCCTGTCTCTTGCAACCTTGCTAACCAAGAAATTTTTTTTTATCATTTCTTTAATGATTTTCTACTTAGAATAAATATCTTGTTAATTAAAAATAGAGATAGTTTTTCTTTCCAACATATTTTCCTTTGATTTTGTTTTATTATCTTAATGGACATGCCAGAAATTTCAGTATGATGTTGAATTTTATGGGGGGCATATATCTTTGTCTTTTCCCTGATTCTTCGGGAAGAAGAGGACTCAATCCTTGGTCATTAAGAATGACATTAGCTCTCAGTTCAGTTCATTCACTCAGTTGTGTCTGACTCTTTGCAACTCCATGGACTGCAGCACACCAGTCTTTCCTGTCCATCACCAACTCCAAGGAAGCTTGGCGTGCTGCTGTCCATGGGGTCGCAAAGAGTCATTTTTTAAAAATGTCTTTCTTTATGCAGAAATTTTTCACTTTAATTCCTAGATTCTGAGAGTATCTTTGTCATGAATGCATGTGACTTTTGTCAAATGCCTTATCTATACTTAAATAATAGAGCATTTCTTCTTTAACCGTTTGAAATGGTGACATATTGATTCTGAATATTGATCTGAACATTCTGATTCTGAATACTGAAACAATCTTATATTCCCAGTATCAATATCAGTTGGTTATGATGTATTATCATTTTAAAAATACTTTGCTGATGATTTTTTTTATCATGTCTCTATTTACGAGGGACCATATCAAGTTCTGGTAAGGAGGCAAAGCAATCGGAACACTCACATGTTTCTAAGAGGAATGCAAAATGATAGTTACTTTGGAAAACAGATGGGCAGTTTCTTAGAAATTGGTGCATTTGCTTAAATGACCAAGGAATTCCACTCCTAGAAATTTAACCAAGAGAAAGGCAAATTTATGTTAAAATCTATTCATGAAACTGTATAGTAGCTTTATTCATAATCACCTCAAACTGGGAACAACCCAAATGTCTTCCAACTTGGGGAATGCAACCTACGATATATCCATACAATGGAATTCGTAAAAAAGAATGAACTAATGATTCACACAACAACATGAGCAATCTCAGATACATTATGTTGTGTGAAAAAAGTCAGACATAAAAAGCTGTATACTGTGTTCTACCTAAATGCCATGATGGAAAATGTAAAATAATCAGCACAAAAGGCAAATTTGTCTCAGGGGCCAAAAATACGGGAAGAAGTTGCCTACAAATGGGAAAAAGGGAACTCTCTAGGAGTGATGAAAATATTTTAAGTCTTGGATAAGCTGATGTGACATAATGGAATGCATTTGTCAAAATTCATAGAGCTGTACTCTAAAAATTATGCATTTTATTCTATATAAACTATACTTTAATAAACTTAATAACAACAACAAAATATTGTGCTTCCAGATGATATGAAGTATTGAAAGTATAGTTGGCTACATATCCTAAAAATGTAACTTATAATTAAGAGTACTGATTTTGAATAAAAATATACTAGTCTTTCTTATTAAAACCTTTTCCTGCGTATATATTTTCTTCCTTTGCAGTAAGCTTATTTAAAACTATTAATCTAATTTCCCCAATGAATATATTCTGAAGGAATACCTTAAAATGTCTATAAATGAATATAATTTCTGTCCTAAATTTGAGCTCTCAAAGACCTATTTTTTGGCTAGTTTTTCATAAATAGGAGAAAGTCCCTGATTAAATTAAAAGATGATTTCTACTTGGAAGAAAAGCTTGACTAATCTAAACAGCAGAGACATTACTTTGCCAAGACATTTAAAAAAAAAAAATGCAGAGACATTACATTGCCGACAAAGATCCATACGGTCAAAGCTATGATTTTTCCAGTAGTGAAGTATGGATGTGAGAGTTGGACCAACCATAAAGAAAGCTAGGCACCAAAGAATTAATGCTTTTGAACTGTGGTGTTGGAGAAGACTCTTGAGAGTCCCTTGGACTGCAAGGAGATCCAACCAGTCCATCCTAAAGGAAATCGGTCCTGAATATTCAATAGAAGGACTGATGCTGAAGCTGAAGTTCCAATATTTTGGCCACCTGATGTGAAGAACTGATTCATTGGAACAGACCCTGATGCTGGGCAAGATTGAAGGCAGGAGGAGAAGGTGATGACAGAGGATGAGATGGTTGGATGGCATCACTGACTCACTGGACCTGAGTTTGAGCAAGCTCTGGCAGTTGGTGATGGACAGGAAAACCTGGCATGCTGCAGTCCATGGGGTCGCAAAAAGTCAGACATGATGGAGTGACTGAACTGAACTGAACCTGATATCTGAGACAGAAAATAAGCTTTTCTCTTCTCTGCCAAATACTCTTTAATATAGCACATCTGCCTCTACAAGATTCATGTGACAGGCCCACGTTTACAACTCTCCAAAGAGAGATAAAAGTAGTATTTTTTGTTGTTTGTAACAGACTCATGATTTGAGCTATGTACCATCTGAAATCATTGTACAGAAACCTTGGCATTGCTGAACTTTAATTTGTCAGCTCTCCTAACACTCATGTGATAGTTTCTAACCTGGGGAGATTTTGTGAGTTATTCTATTGTATGTTTTTGCTAGAGTCTCAGAAACTGAATTTTTTAAAAGCAGGAACTACAATAATATTAGGAGAAGGCAATGGCACCCCACTCCAGTACTCTTGCCTGGAAAATCCCATGGGCAGAGGAGCCCGGTAGGCTGCCGTCCATGGGGTCTCGAAGAGTCGGACACGACTGAGCGACTTCACTTTCACTTTTCACTTTCATGCATTGGAGAAGGAAATGGCAACCCACTCCAGTGTTCTTGCCTGAAGAACCCCAGGGACAGGGGAGCCTGGTGGGCTTCCATCTATGGGGTCACACAGAGTCGGACACGACTGAAGTGACTTAGCAGCAGCAGCAGCAGCACAATAATATTGGTGCTGTCTTATATTCACCATACGTGTATGCATGCTCAGTCATTTCAGTCATGTCTGATTCTTTGCCATCCCAGGGATTGTAGCACACCAGTCTCTGTTCATGAGATGAGTGAGTAAGTGAGTGAAGTCGCTCAGTCATGTCCAACTCTTTGCGACACCATGGACAGTAGCCTACCAGGCTTCTCCATCCATGAGATTCTCCAAGAGTACTACTCTGCAAGAATACTGGCAAGAGTACTACTCTGTAAGAATACTGGAATGAGTTGCCATGCCCTCCTCCAGTGGATCTTCATGACCCAGGGAGTGAACCCACATCTGAGTCTCCTGCATTGCAGGTAGATTCTTTACCCACTGAGCTACCTGGGAAACCCCATTCACCATATATTGTTAACTAAATTATGTAATTAGAAACTATGCCAAACCTATTAAAGTAATACCTGGGATTTTGCACTCATTAAATTATCACTCCTTATCATTCTATTATTCTTAAGACTTAATAATAACTGATGAAGAAATTGATGAAGAAAGCTAAATAAGAACTGATGAAGAAAACTAAATGCTTTATAGTTTTCTAATAAATTGGGGGTTGTCCAGTTTTCTAACTGGGACTCTCCTAATACCTCACAACATTGTTACAAAAGAATTCAGTACTACAATTAGAATACTAACTGTACATGTTGAAAATATAATAAATATTAGCTATTAATAAAAGAATATTTCATTACTATAAAATAATAACAGAGACAGAAAGATGGCCCCCATACAATTCATCCAGAATAAAAGAGTAGTAGCTTTGTGGTTGATTACATTATCAATCCAAACATGGCAGTGATTGTAAGCCTGAGGTTTAGGATTTTTTTAAAAAAAGAGATAAATGGATAAAATCATGACTTGGTTTAATAAGAAATGTGCCAGCTTTATTCTTTGTTTTCTTTGTGGTAGGTATAGAATAGAAACTGCTTTTACAGAGAGGGGCTTCCCTTGTGGCTCAGCTGGTAAAGAATTGCCTGCAATGTGGGAGACCTGGGTTCAATTCCTGGGTTGGGAAGATTCCCTGGAGAAGGGAAAGGCTACCCACTCCAGTATTCTGGCCTGGAGAATTCCAAGGAGTCTATAGGTCATGCGGTTGCAAAGAGTTGGACAGGACTGAACCACTTTCACTTTCATTGAGTGATTTGGTTGAAGACAGCATCTGTCACTTTACATTTTCACATAGCGGGAAGTAGAGAAAGAGGGTAAGAATAACTCATGGGGTGGGACTGCTAATGTGAGCAAGGTCTGGGCAATTAGGTGGTCTAACAATTTTTGAAATAATATTTTCAAGGCTGTGCAGGTTCCCTTTGATCTGCTTTAAATAGGTGCATTCTACTTGGAGGTGACTAAAATGCTTCCGAATGCCCTTCATTTGTCCCTTTTATTGATGACTTAACCAGTGTTGATGGGCTACATTATAGCTTCAAGTACACCATAGTCCTTGAAGCTGAATGGGTAAGATCCACTGAAGAATTCAAGTTAGGAATAAAGAAACAGTTCAAGCCTAGAACATTTCCACATTAACAATATCCTCCTCGTGGCACTTTGGATTCATTTTTCAGGTGTTAATAGCTTGAACACACACAATTTGAATCATTACCTCACTATTATTGATGCATGGTTTGTCTCTGAAGATAAACCCTGCATTTATCTTCCTGTATGTTTTATCATGAAAAATTATCAGTGAAAGCCTCTAGTAGAGACTGTTATTTCATTAAAATAAACATAGTCTGTTAAGGAACAGTATGAAGCCTACAACATATATCCTTTGATTTTATTTGTATTTAAGATTTTAAAAATAATTTCCACAAATAATTAATTGCCTATGTACAATTCTTCTGATATTAGATACATTTTAAGCAATTATTTCAAACTGTCTTCAGTGTTCTGGTAATTTTGGGATGGATTCCAGGGACTGTTGTGGGGTGAAGTGTGGTTAGAGGACAAGAGATCAGGGACCCTCATTTCCACACAGCCTGAATAACATTAACTAAGATTGTATCTAATTTATGTAATGGGAATCTCTCTTTAAAAGTAAAAAATGTTCCTTGAGCAAAAAGAAAATATTTTGGAAACTGAGTCTCCAGTTGTACCATCTTATAGCCTCCTTCATTTATTGTCATTAATAATGAAAAACTATTTCACAAACAAGAATAATGAGTTCCTTAAAAAAACAAATTTCATATTTATTCATTGCATTTAAAATTATTTAGAAAAAATAAGGATACTAATTTTATATGCATTATAGTACTATATTAAAGATAAAAGGAATAGAGAAATTGGTTTAACAGAATACTGGAAATATATTAGTAAATTCTCTAAGAACTTGTCATTGGTATAAAACTGTTATTAAGAGAAAATCTGTTATTGAAAAGTAATACATACATTAGTTTTTATATATTATCCCTTTAAAAAATGTAGTTTTCACTGAAGTTATTCTTGAAATTTTTGATTAAAAACTTTAAAATATCGCAAACAATAAAGTATGTTAAATGCAGAACTTCTACGTCCCCAAAGACATTCAGAAAATTATGAAAATGTATTAAATTATATATACATAGATGAGTACAGTAACTGTTCTTCTTTTTGAAAAGTAGCATACTTACAAACTAACAAAAATAAACTTTAAAACACTGAAAACTCATTTTTCCAACTTAATCAGAATTTTGTTTATATTGGTTGAAGCTATATATATATACAAACTCTGAGAACTTATACAGAGATAGTGCATAGGTATTTTAAAACTTTTTAATACATTGCCCATGATAATCATTTATGCAAAAGCAAAGTTCCTATAAAGTATAGCTTTAATTTTTATTTGCTCTTGTATGGCAGAAAGCAACACAACTTTGTAAAGCAATTACCCTCCAAATAAAAAAATATAGTTGCAGGAGAGGAAAAAAAATCATTGTATTTTATTGTCTTGTATCATAGATTCGATTTCAACCAATCCCAAGTCAATCTTCAGTAATGTCATCAACCAATCTTCAGTAATGTTTAATGCCTATACTTGCTTCTCTATTTTAATTTGGTATACCATCAAAAAGGACAAACTCCAAATTAACATTGAGGTTGCAACATCATTGTTCACTACATTGGTGAATTTCAGAATGATTCGGAACCATTATAGCATGAGAACCAACGAGAAGGGAACTATATAACAGATGTAGGCTTGGAAAAACTACAACAACCACAGCACGATAGTCAAAGCAGTCCTGCTCACTTCTGCTGAGTTTTCAAATTTTAACGGTTAATTAATAAATAATTGCATTATGTTCCAGGAAGGTTGAATGCCTTAGCAGAAGATCATCTAGCTACTCAGAGAATCATAATTAAAGCACCACATTCCTGTTTTCCAGACCTTTCCTGAATAGTTACATGGTTTCTCGTGACTCAAAATAATTCAATAATTTGATATATTTGACTACTGCATTTTGTTGAAGAAATTTTCCATGACAATCACCATAATGTGCCATTTATTTTGTATGTTTTCCTTGATATAAATGACAAACTCCAAGAGAAAAAAAAAAATCCAGCTTCTCCCAACTTCCTTTTTTATCATTGATATTCACTTTGCCTATATTTTTAAAAAGATGGAAATCACAAATGCAACAAATTAAATGCTCTTGTTAATGAATAATCAATATAACATACAAGAACACAGAATTAGAAGAAAGATCCACAGTTTTAACATTCATACCTCAGAATCTTTTTAGTGGTTATTGAAATAAAAATTTATGAATCTACATTTCCATTTCTTTAAAAAGAAAGTGCAGATGGTCAGTGATATAATGGAGGAACCACTTGTTTACCTTGCCTTTATCTCCATCTACGTTTTATCATGAAAAACTATCAGTGAAAGACTTCAGTACAGAGTCAGTTATTTAATCCAAAAGAATATTTGTTTCACAGGGAACAAATAATGCAGTGACATTCTGCTTAGTCAAATTTAGATCTAGTTAATTTTTTTTACCAAAATAGAGGAGAAAGAGTTCAAGAGAAATATTAATTCTTCCTGTGTTCATTAAAATATTTTAATAACATTTATGATGATATGCCTTTGAGGTAGATATTCATTGATAATTGCAAAAATGTAAATAATATTTTAGAAAATTACTTGTCTTTCATTTTAGATACATATCAGTTACCTTGTTAAAAAGGCTAAATTCAAAGAAATAAAAATAAAAAGACTAAATTCCATTTGGGTTGACATTCCTGCTGGTTACAGCAAGTTATCCTTTTCTTCTGTTGTTATACACATTGTCAATAGCTGATTCTTTTTTCTTTCTTCATAGTCAAAAATCTTTTTGCAATTAAAATAGCTTCATGTTGCATGTTTTATGAAACCTTAAAAGACTTATTTTAAATCACAACTTTTCTTTATAAAAGAATGATATGCTCTTCTTTCTAAAAGACCATCTGCTTTCAAATGACAATAGGTGTCATAGGTAATTCTAAAGAGAAACAGTAATTACACTTTAAAACACTTTTACTGGAATAAAGGGCAATATTCAACTATTATTTAAATACATTGAACTTTTTTTTTTTTTTGCATAGTACCGAAAAGCTGAACTGTCATTACTATAATAAGAATTTCTGTAACAGATTTATCTGGTCTTAAGTTCCAAGGTTAAGATGTAAAATCACAGGACTACAGGAAAAAAAAATCGAAGAAAATTTACATTTAAAGATCATTCATAGTTATCATACCTATTTTAATATAAAAATTAATATTCCAAATTTCAAAATCTCGACTTTTTTTTCATGTAGAGAATAGCAAATTAAACTTTTACAATATATAATTGTTTTTTATTGCAAGTATACAAATCATTTGTTGAAATGTATATACACGTAACCTATTTTGCTCTGTACTGTTAGATATGTTGAGAATTATTTGTTTTAGGAAACTTTAAACTCTCTACTTATATATATTTTAATATATTGCCTCAATTGCAATTATATTAGAATTTGAGTCAGCTCTTTAAAATTTAAGTTTAATTTTCTTCCTTATTTTTCTAATATTTATTCATAAATATAATTTCTAAATCCCTACTGATCCAAATTAACTTGGAATATTATTGAAACTGAGTTAGTAGTTGATTAAGTAGCTATGATTTCTTTATTACAAGCAATAGAACTATCTGAAGGAGGTAAAAGTGGGAAAAATAATATAATAAATGAAAAAAACTCTTAAAAATAAATTGACAGCAAGATGTGATGAATACTATCAGAATTAAGACATTTAGAATAAGCGAGAGAAGGAATGGAGTGGGGAGAGTGGAGAGGCAAGGCCAAAGGTAATTCTTAAAAAGATGTAACACATCAGTAGTGCACTGCCATGAAGGAAAAAGATAAGACAGGAGTCATTTAGCACAAGAACCAGTATAAATAAAAAGATGGAAATACTAGGAACACAAGTAGAATAGACAAAGATTGAACAGATGAAAAAAGTAAGATAGGAAGTAAAAACAAGCTAATAATGGTACAGTAGATATCAGATAAATAATAATACAGACAGTACTCATTTAAAAATCTCTGCTAAGTCTCTTCAGTCGTGTCTGACTCTGTGCGACCCCATAGACGGCAGCCCACCAGGCTCCCCATCCCTGGGATTCTCCAAGCAAGAACACTGGAGTGGGTTGCCCTTTCCTTCTCCAATGCATGAAAGTGAAAAGTGAAAGAGAAGTCACTCAGTCGTGTCTGACCCTCAGCGACCCCATGGACTGCAGCTTTCCAGGCTCCTCCGTCCATAGGATTTTCCAGGCAAGAGTACCGGAGTGGGGTGCCATTGCCTTCTCCGATATGGTAGTATAGTATAGCAATATTAATTTCTCTGACTAGTCAAAAGAATAGTACTTAGACCTCAAGTAATATGTCAAAAATTCAAAGTGAAGCATTCTCAATATGTAGAGTACATTTCATATTTGGGAAAGTACATATAAGCGTATTGGGCAGTATTATTTTATCAAAACCTGGAAATATTCTTTTTAAGGCCCATCAATATTTCTGTCACAAACTTGTACACTGGGGAAAATGATGGAGTTGTAAAGTACTGCTTTGAGCAAAGGCCTGATAATGGGACCTTGGGTTATATGTAATTAACTATTCATAGATTTTCCAAGAGATTCATATGGTTACTTTCTAGGTTGTTGAAAATTTAAATAAAAGCTAATTGATCTATAGTGTTTTCTGAAGTGTTGACTGTAAGTTAAAAACAGCCTGAAAGAATATTGGCAGGCATAAAGCGATCTAATTGCTTTTGGCTCAGATATTCATCTCTTGTATTGGGATCTTGCTTTGGAAGTGAAGCAAGGAGAATAACATTTATACTTCTATTTTTTTTTTCCCCTAGTGATCATATCATCCCACTTTCCATGCTATCACATAGAAGGCATCATACATATACTAAGTAAACATATCTCTGTCCTTTACAGGAAAATATTGCATAGTGTGTGTGTACATGTGTGCATGCATGCATGAGGATGCATGCGTGTGCATATACACACCAGATTTTGAAGAAAGATAGAAGCAGTTGTCAATATTACTTTGGGGATACACCTTTATTTTTGTTTAAACTTTTGAAATTTAGTTAAATTTATTATTTCAGATTCTGCTTTTTTTTTTTTTTGTTACTATTTGTTAAATGATGCGATGCAATAAGTATAGAAGGGATGTAGAACTATATTACTGGGAGAAACACATGCAAATTGAAAAGAAAAGAAAAAGAGGCACAAGTCAAGGGTATCTAAGTTTCAGTCACAGTTCTGAGATTTATTAACTATGTGTCTTCAAGCCAGTTGTTTTACCTCACTGAACTATAGTTTTTAGTTTTTCATCTGGAGGCTGAGCCTATTTCAGTTCCTAGCATCTCTGAGTGCACAGTAACATATTACTATTAAGAATCAGAGAATGAAAGGAGAAAAATCCATCTTGAAGCAAAAATTGAATAAGAATCTGGCAGAGTGAATCTCCATCATAAAAGCTGTGACTCATGGTGGGCTGCCCAGGTCCTATTTTTCTTGGTTAAACCTTAAACAGAAGCCAGTCTTGGCCATTTATGATATATCCTATGCAGCCAATCTAATCACTATGATTCCTTGAGCCTAGAATTAATCTCTATCTGATTTAATAAATCAGCTCTAATTTGGGGGAACAGCAAATTCTCCCACTCTCTCAAATATTCACAATGCCAAAAATTTTGAAACAAATTATTATATATTTATATTCTTATTCATCAGTGGAAGAAATACTTAAAGATAACCAGAAAAATAGTTGAGTGGTAATGCAAACTCTAGTATTTTATTCCAATCAGAGTGCAGAAATTCCATGTTCAGTCTACTTACCTCAAAGGTCAACTGTTTCTAAACACATCAACCATTACTGAAGTTCAGATCAGATCAGTCGCTCAGTCGTGTCCGACTCTTTGCGACCCCACGAATCACAGCACACCAGGCCTGCCTGTCCATCACCAACTCCCAGAGTTCACTCAGACTCACGTCCATTGAGTCAGTGATGCCATCCAGCCATCTCATCCTCTGTCATCCCCTTCTCCTCCTGCCCCCAATCCCTCCCAGCATCAGAGTCTTTTCCCAATGAGTCAACTCTTCACATGAGGTGGCCAAAGTACTGGAGTTTCAGTTTTAGCATCATTCTTTCCAAAGAAATCCTAGGGCTGATCTCCTTCAGAATGGACTGGTTGGATCTCCTTGCAGTCCAAGGGACTCTCAAGAGTCTTCTCCAACACCACAGTTCAAAAGCATCAATTCTTCGGCACTCAGCCTTCTTCACAGTCCAACTCTCACATCCATACATGACCACAGGAAAAACCATAGCCTTGACTAGATGGACCTTTGTTGGCAAAGTAATGTCTCTGCTTTTGAATATGCTATCTAGGTTGGTCATAACTTTCCTTCCAAGGAGTAAGCGTCTTTTAATTTCATGGCTGCATTACTGAAGTTAGGACTCATCTAATTGAATTCATAAACTGCTTTTTGGTTAAACATTGTCAGAATGTGTCTGACCTGTTTTGCCTTAATTTGGATCCTGTTATAGTAGGGTGTTTTATAACTAGTGTTGGTGTGGATTTTTCTTTTTCTTTCTTTATTTCTTTTTATAACTTCAACTTAAGCTGAACCTATAGATAATTTTTGCTTGTTTGTTTTAAACTTGGATGACATGTGAAAAAGTTCAAGTGGGAATGCAGAATCATCACTCCTCCATTGGGATGAGCTATCAAACATAACAGATATGGTTATGTTATAAGTTTCTCCACTTGTAAACATTTTCTCCTTCATTTGCAATTGTAAAACAGACTCAAATATTTTCTCTCACTGACACCAAAGTGTAGTGTCTTATATAAATGACTCTCAGAGGAATTTGTGTCTGTGTGTTAAATGATAATACATTCTTCAGGATCTACATTTACTTTCCTTTTTGAGATGCTGCTGTTGCTGCAAGTCGCTTCAATCGTGTCCGACTCTGTGCGACCCCATAGACGGTAGCCCACCAGACTCCCACGTCCCTGGGATTCTCCAGGCAAGAACACTGGAGTGGGTTGCTATTTCCTTCTCCAATGCTACATTCAATTATTTCGTTGGGGAACCAATTAACTGAATACAAAAATACTTGTTGACAGCAGTAAAAGAAAGGTTGGATTAAAAATTTGTAAATAGTAGAAGTAGATTCTCCCTGCTTCAAGGAGTTTTTTACTTACTATGTGAAGAAAACAGGTTGTAAATGTATTAAACCATAGAGCAATAGTGTAGACTTATTAAATCCCATTGGATATAATTGTATAACTCATGCATCCCATAAATAAGGCAACTATTCAAATAAACTGGCAATTGATGCTTGACTTTAAAAGTAATCATATATGTGCATATATGTAAAAGTCGCTCAGTTGTGTGTAACTTTGTGACTCCATTGTCTGTAGCACACCAGGTTCCTTTATCCATGAAATTCTCCAGGCAAGAATACTGGAGTGGGTTGCCATTCCCTTCTCTAAGGAATCTTCCCAACCCAGGAAATGAACCCAGTTCTCCGGCATTGCAGACAGAATCTTTACCATCTGAGCCACCATGGAAGCCCATGTGTGTGTATATAAACGGCCTACATACATAGTCATCTTTTAAATTTCTGATGGACAAAGATATATGTGCTGCTCACTGTGTGCAGAACAATGCACAATGTGTGGATATAAAAGACTGGAAAAGATGCCTGTCCTTAAGGATGCTAACAATGTAATGAAGGATTTATACTACTTGTTACCTAAATGGTAGTGGCTGATTTTATGCTTCTTTTACACTTAACTATACATAGAACAACTTGAAAAACAAAATTAGATTTTTAAGTGTGAGTGAACGAAGATCATGGCATAAGGTCCCATCACTTCATGGGAAATAGATGGGGAAACAGTGGAAACAGTGTCAGACTTTATTTTTCTGGGCTCCAAAATCACTACAGATGGTGACTGCAGCCATGAAATTAAAAGACTCTTACTCCTTGGAAGGAAAGTTATGACCAACCCGGATAACATATTCAAAAGCAGAGATGTTACTTTGCCAACAAAGGTTCGTCTAGTCAAGGCTATGGTTTTTCCTGTGGTCATGTATGGATGTGAGAGTTAGACTGTGAAGAAGGCTGAGTGCTGGAGAATTGATGCTTTTGAACTGTGGTGTTGGAGAAGACTCTTGAGAGTCCCTGGGACTGCAAGGAGATCCAACCAGTCCATTCTGAAGGAGATCAGCCCTAGGATTTCTTTGGAAAGAATGATGCTGAAGCTGAAACTCCAGTACTTTGGCCACCTCATGTGAAGAGTTGACTCATTGGAAAAGACTCTGATGCTGGGAGGGATTGGGGGCAGGAGGAGAAGGGGACGACAGAGGATGAGATGGCTGGATGGCATCACTGACTCAATGGACGTGAGTCTGAGTGAACTCCGGGAGTTGGTGATGGACAGGCAGGCCTGGCATGCTGCAATTCATGGGGTCGCAAAGAGTCGGACATGACTGAGCGACTGAACTGAACTGAACTGATACAACTTAAGAGATACAAAGGTCAAACAGCCTGATTCTTCAGTTGATTTATATTTTCAAGTTCAAATAATATGAGTATATATCATGATTTTAAGGTCTTAATTTTAATCCCTTCCTCAGTCTTTTTCTAACAGAATAGTTAAGACTGGAAAAGATTCTTTTATCTTAAACCTCTTAGCTGTATAGTTCAGAGGTATAACCTTGTTTTCTGGCAAACACTTTGTTGCAATTCAGTTTTTTTCAGTTTTGATAACCAAGTTATCAAGCTTTCATCAAATTGACATATCCACTGATATAACACAATTGGAAATATATGTCACAATCAATGGTGTATTCTTGGGAAAATACTTATTATGAATCTAATTATCAGAAAACAAATAGAAAAATTCAGATTGTGTGACATTCTACAGGAAAATGCCAGTGCCATAACAGACAAAATAAAAATTGGAAAAATACTCTGGATTATGGAAGACTGAACAGCCATGACAACCACATGCAATGCAGTATCCTTGGTTGGATCTTGGATTGGGAAAAAATAACTACATATGGTGTTTTGGGGACAGTTGCTGCTGCTGCTGCTGCTAAGTTGCTTCAGTCGTGTCCAACTCTGTGTGATCCCATAGACGGCAGCCCACCAGGCCCTGCCGTCCCTGAGATTCTCCAGGCAAAACATTGGAGTGGGTTGCCATTTCCTTCTCCAAGGCATGAAAGTGAAAAGTGAAAGTGAAGTCGCTCAGCCATGCCTGACTGTTCATGACACCATGGACTGCAGCCTACCAGGCTCATCCATCCATGGGATTTTCCAGGCAAGAGTACTGGAGTGGATTGCCATTGCCTTTTCCATGGGGACAGTTGGAGAAACTTAAATATGGATTGGTTGTTATATCACAGTCAAGTTTCATGGGTCTAATGATGGTGTTATACTTATGTACAAGCATGTCTTACTCGTAGAATAATATTGGGATAAAATATCATTATGTCTGCAACTTGTTTAAATGAATCAGCAAAAACTATATGTGAACATATATATGTATATGTGTGTACAAACATTCTAAACACATACATAATTCAGAAAGAGAGAAAAAAGATAAACCAAATGTCACAAAAGTTTAGGGTTGATAAATCCAGGGTATATGGGTATTTACTATTCTTTCAACATTTCTGTTTGAGTAAAATTTTATGATAAAAATTAAGGGAGGAAGGGGATTCAACTTTTTAAACAAATAACAATTTACATTCATTAAATGAACTATAATCAAAAAAGAAAAGCAAACTCATCTCATGTGTTATCGGCCCAAATTTATATGTTGAAGTCCTTACCCCCCAGTACCTCAGAACATGAGAGTTCTGATGTTTGGAGACAGGTCTTTTAAGATGTAATTAGGGTAAAAATTTTCTAAGGGTGAATTCAATAATCAGGTCTGCTCAATTGTGTCTGACTCTTTGTGATGCCATGGAATGTAGCCCACCAGGCTCCTCTGTCTATGGGATTCTCCAGGCAAGAATACTGGAGTGGGTTGCCATTGGTCCTCCAAGGAATCTTCCCAACCCAGAGGATCCAACCCATGTCTCCTCTGTCTCCTGCATCAGCAGGTCAATTCTTTACCACTGAGCCACCTGGGAAGTTGGTGAATCCAATGTGACTGGGGTCCTAATAAGAAGAGACCAGGACCCAGACACACACAGGGGGAAGATCTTGTAAAAACACCAGTAAATGGCCATCTGCAAGCCAAAAAGAGAGGATTCAGAATGAAACCAAGCCTGTCGACACCTTGAACTTGGACTTGTAGCCTCCAGAACTGTGAGGAAATTTATATGCATTTTTTAAATTTAAACCAAAAGTTTATTTTATTTTGTTAGGTAGCCCTAATTAACTAATACACAGTGCTACTCAAGATTCTCAGAATGAATCCCATTGACCTTCATCCTTGTATAGCCCTTTCTCTTTTGAATGCAGGTGGAACCTGTGAACATGATGTGCTGTCACTCCTGGATTATATTGCAATATATGGCAAAAGGAAATTACCCACATGTTCTTAATGTAATCACATGCAGTTTGTCAAGGAGGATGTCAGGGAGAGGGAACATGACTCATGAGGGAGCTTCAACACACTATTGCTGGCTTTGAAAATGGACAGAGTCCTCTGCCAAGAAATGTGGGTGGTTCTTAGTTGTTAAGAGTTGAGGCTGAAGGCCACCAAGAAATTGTGGCCCATGTTAATCCCAAACTCCATATACATACTACTATATATAAAGTAGATTATCAACAAGGACCTACTGTACAGCACAAAGAACTGTACTCAATATTCTGCAGTGACTGAAGTGAGAAATAAATATGGAATGAATAGATTTATGTATATGTATAACTGAATCACTTTGCTGTACACCAGAAACTAACACAACATTGTAAACCAACTATACACCAATATAAAATTTCTTAAGTATTCTAGCCCCAGTCCTACAACTACAAGAAACTAAGCCAACAACATAAATCAGCTTAGAAGTAGGTTCTTGCAGACCCTCTAGATAACAGCCCACCTTTCGGAATATCTTGATGCCTGCTTTGTGAAAATTTAAGCAGAGGACTCAACTGATCCTAATCAGACTTCTGATCTACAAAACTGTGAGATAAGAAACGGGGTGTTAACATGCTAAATCTGTAGCAATTAGCTATATAGTAATAGAAAAGTGATCATTTCATTATCCGGTTATGTGTTTTTATTCAGTTATTATCTAATCAACAATGTGTTTTTAAATTAGAGTGAAGGTGTGTTTTGTTTGTGTGTGTGTGAGGGAAAATGGTGAACAGAATACTAATTATTTTTTCCAGATTCAACTTGTGTACATGCACACACATAAAGTTCATATATATAAATGTTAACCCATATACCTTTTACAATTATTAATACAGTAGCATATACACATATTTAAGTATATTTTTTCTAGTTGGAGAAAGACAGTTAAAAGTCTCTCAGTCATTATGATATCCTTCTTTATATCATTTATTTTATCATTCCTAACATTTATCACAAGACCTATCACATAGTAGTTACTCAAATAAGTTTTGTTGTCTATAAATTTCATAGGGGCTTCCCTTGTGGTTCAGCTGGTAAAGAATCCTGATGCTGGAAAAGATTGAAATCTGGAGAAGAGGACAACAGAGGATGAGATAGTTGGATGGCATCACCTAAGTGATGGACATGAGTTTGAGAAGGCTCCAGGAGTTAGTGATGGACAGGGAAGCCTGGCATGCTGCAGTCCATGAGGTTGCAAAGAGTCGGACATGACTCCATATATATATGGAGTATGTGCTGTGCTGTTCTTAGTTCCTCAGTTTCGTCTGACTGCAAACCCATGGACTGTAGCCCCCCATGTTCCTCTGTTCATGGGGATTCTCAAGGCAGGAATACTGAAGTGGGTTGCCATGCCCTCCTTCAGAGGATCTTCTCAACTCAGGGATCAAACCCAGGTCTTCCTCATTGCAGGCAGATTCTTTACCAGCTGAGCCACCAAGGAAGCCCAAGAATACTGGAATGGATAGTCTAACACTTCTCCAGGGGATCGTTCCTACCCAGGAATCAAACTGGGGTTTCCTGCATGGGGTGGATTCTTAACCAGCTGAACTTTAGAGTATGTATAGGATGCCAACTTAAATGTTACATGAGATAGGCACATATGACGGTCTGACCTCCACTAGGGGGAAATGTTAGTGGAAACTAATTTCTCAACTTCATTAACTCATTTGGAGACTATATAACATGGTAAAGTGTTCAACTGTAACTCTGTCACTTAATTGCTTTAACACCTCTAGCAAGCAACTTCCTTCATGCTTTCTTTTTTCTTTCTTTTTCCTCCATACGGCACAGGTTGTGGGATCTTAGTTCCCTGACCAGGGATTGAACTTGGGCCCTCAGAGTGAAAATACAGTGTCCTAATCACAGGACTACCAGAGAATTCCCCCTAATGCTTTATTTTTATCATCTTAAAAGCTGATGACTATGATTAGTATCATAAGGAGGTCAACATTAGCTCATAGAATGCCTTCATGCAAACTAGAAAATATTGCTCCCTTTCAAAGATCATTTATTTCCATTTGTAGGGCAATACATATACCTATGCTGTCTGCATTATTTATGTCATCCTGATACCTTGCACAATCTGAACAGCTGTACCAGAGGTCTCACTCAGGCTGTTGTCAGGATCAAAGGTTATAGTCCACATAAGGATCATAGTTCAACACCTGATCCACATTAATCCATTTTGTGTAAGTAACTGTCATCCTCATCTTTCTCATAAATATATTATTTAAAATATATTTAGTATTATTTTACCAGAATAGAAGACTAAATTTGTATGGGTGAAAGTCCTGGCATATAGTAAGTAGGGCATGGGAAAATGGTTGCAGGGCCATGCTTAGTAAGGACCTTGAACACAGTAATTCCTCAGTAAATAACTGCTGATTGATTACATTCTAATTTTCTTAAAGAAAATGTACTTATACATTATGATACTTCTAGTTTGGTCACAAAATTCTCTTCACTCTTTAAGTGAAAATACACACCACACCATTTATTTTAATAACTGAATTGTCGAATACGTGTAAATTTGGAAGCAAAATGTAACAAAATTCTCCAAAGGTCCATGTGGAAAAAAGAGGCATTATTTATAACCATCAAATTGCATCTACTTTATTGCCTAACCCATGATCAATTCAGAATCAACAATTATAACAAGAATCCTCATGGACAGAGGAGCCTGGTGGACTACAGTCCATGGAGTTGCAAAGAGTTGGACATGACTTAGTGACTAAGCACAGTACAGCAAGATAGATTAAGAGCTTTCCAGGTGGCACTAGTGGTTAAGAACCCAACTGCCGAAGCAGGAGACATAAGAGACATAGGTTCAATTCCTGGTTCAGGAAGATTCCCTGGAGGAGGGCATGGCAATTCACCCCAGTATTCTTGCCTGGAGAATCCCATGGACAGAGGAGCCTGGTGGGCTACAGTCCTTGGGGTCGCAAAGAGTCATATATGACTGAAGTGACTTTAACACATATGCAAGATAGATTATAGCAACCTAATATATATTACCACTGCAGATGGTGACTGCAGCCATGAAATTAAAAGACGCTTACTCCTTGGAAGAAAAGTTATGACCAACCTAGATAGCATATTCAAAAGCAGAGACATTACTTTGCCAACAAAGGTCCATCTAGTCAAGGCTATGGTTTTTCCTGTGGTCATGTATGGATGTGAGAGTTGGACTGTGAAGAAGGCTGAGTGCCAAAGAATTGATGCTTTTGAACTGTGGTGTTGGAGAAGACTCTTGAGAGTCCCTGGGACTGCAAGGAGATCCAACCAGTCCATTCTGAAGGAGATCAGCCCTAGGATTTCTTAGGAAGGAATGATGCTAAAGCTGAAACTCCAGTCCTTTGGCCACCTCATGCGAAGAGTTGACTCATTGGAAAAGACTCTGATGCTGGGAGGGACTGGGGGCAGGAGGAGAAGGGGACGACAGAGGATGAGATGGCTGGATGGCATCACTGACTCGATGGATGTGAGTCTGAATGAAGACCGGGAGTTGGTGATGGACAGGGAGGCCAGGCGTGCTGCCATTCATGGGGTCACAGAGAGTCAGACACGACTGAGTGATTGAAGTGAACTGAACTGAACTGAATATATATTACTAGCACACGCTATATGTATATATGTAATATACCAGTTATGTCTGTTTCCCTCAGAAAATAATGATAATTTTATTATTAATCTAAGTTTGTATTTTATGTTGCAAGTAGGTAGCATTGCAAATATGGCTATCAACTACACCGCTAAATGAATATCCTAGATCACCAGGAGGAACTGTTATGCAAACCTATTTTTTTTTTTTTTAATTTTGGAGCAACTCATCATCCACAAATATTTTTTAAAAATCTATAGTAATCATCTATTTGCTTTTTAATTGAAAAAATTTCTTTTCATTTGTATAAGATTCATACTACATTACTCTAATTAGGTGTTCTTAGAGGATTAAGAGTCAGATATGACTGAGAAACTAAGCACAGTACAGCACAGAGGATTCGAACCACCACTATAGGCCCTTTATTCCATCAGAAACTGGTAATTTAATTTCATAATTCTAAATAAAGCCTATAATTTCAGTACTCTGGTAGTTAGTTTCAGTGTATGTGGGTTGGCCAAAAAACTCATTCCAGTTTTTCATAATATGGAAAACCCAAACTTTTTGGTTAATACAATATCTTTGAGGAAAGTGGTGGTGGTTGGGTGGGGGGGGGGTGAGGTTCAATTGCTGCATTCTTCTTTATATTAATATTAAAAACAAGGACATTTTAATATAAAAAGCATGGAATTTTAATAGATATAAGTTGGATGCTATATTAATCTGCTAGGTCTTCTATAACACAATATCATAGACTAAGTGGCTTAAACATTATACATTTATTTCCTCGCAGTGCTGAGGCTAAAAATCCAAGGTCAAAGTGTTGGTGGGTTAGTTTCCCTCAAGACTTCCTTGGAGGGTAGATCGCCCCACCCAGCTCTGACTGTCTCTTCATATGACTTCTCTCTGTGCACAAGTTTCCTTGGTGTCCCTCAGTTCAGTTCAGTCTCTCAGTCATGTTCAACTCTTTGTGACCCCAAGAACCGAAGCACGCCAGGCCTGGAGTTTACTCAGACTCATGTCCATTGAGTTGGTGATGCCATCCAACCATCTCATCCTCTGTCATCCCCTGCTCCTCCTGCCCTCAATCTTTCTAAAGTCCCCCTTTTTAAAAGGACACTAGACAGATGGTTGAAGAAGGCAGTGGCACCCCACTCCAGTACTTTTCCTGGAAAGTCCTATGGACGGAGGAGCCTAGTAGGCTGCAGTCCATGGGGTCACTAAGAGTTAGATATGACTGAGCGACTTCACTTTCACTTTTACTTTCATGCATTGGAGAGGGAAATAGCAACCCACTCCAGTGTTCTTGCCTGGAGAATCCCAGGGACGGGGGAGCCTGGTGGGCTGCTGTCTATGGGGTCACACAGAGTCAGACATGACTGAAGTGACTTAGCAGTAGCAGCAGACAGATGATATTAGGACCCACTCTAATAGGCTTTCTAGGTGGTGCTAGTGGTAAAAAAAATCTGCCTGCCAATGCAGAGGACAAGAGATGCCAGTTCAATCCCTGGGTTGGGAAGATGTCCTGGAGAAGGAAATGGAAACCCACTCCAGTATTCTTGCCTTGGAAATTCCATGGAAAGAGGAGCCTGGACGGTTACGGTCCATAGCGTACAAGTACAGTTATATTCTGAGATGGTATAGTTTTAGGATTTTGACACATGAGTATTGAGGTGGTGCAGTTCATCCCAAAGCTGATGCTATAACTTCTATTATTAGGAAATGCAATTTCTGAATTCCAATTTTTGCCTTTTACCCAATAGTTATGAGACTCTTGACCAAGCAACTGGTTTGTGCTTTAGAGTTTTTATTTTTAATGACCCTGATACCTGGACTGTTTCTCTCAAAAAATAGCTACAAGGCCAAAAGATTAATGATTCTAACATACATGTCCTTAAAGTATCAAAGTGCTATACAAGTAAGAGTCCTTTCTATAATCCTAATTGTGTAAGATTTAAATTATTAGTCTTATAACTATATGCTACAGTCCAAGACAAGAATTTTTAATTAATAATTACTTATCTTTTGTTAACTCATCAAACTTGTTGAGAAGCATTTACTTTTTTGTTTTTCTATCTTGCTGTTTAGTACCCAGAAAGCAAGCTGAGAGATTCTCCCCTTTCTTATCTGATCCTTGATCAAGCAAAGTAAAATTTAATCACACCCTGCCCTCTATGATTTTTCAGAAAAGTTATAAAAAAAAGGAAAGAAAAACAAATCATTCAAGATGAGTAGATTGCTATAAGCTACCTTTACTGAATTTGTGTACTGTCACCTAAGCCCTGTTTTTAACTCATCTTCTCATGAACTTTACTCTTTGTGAGCAATTTCTCCTACCCCCAAATCAAAAAAGCTAATGCTACAGAGATTTTAATTTAAAATAGTCAACCGAAAATCAATTATTCTGCCTGATCCTGAAAAGGGCCAATGTGGCAATTAGTAGAAGGATTATACTTTTGCCCTAAGAATTCCATAGGCATATTATAGTAGGATTTTATATCCTGCTTTCAGGGAAGGATAATGGAAAATATGGGGGAAGGGAGAGAGAAAAAAGCCACTGCCATTAAATAAGTTCTTAGAACAAAACATCCTTCAGTGCTTCATTTAGCAAAATATGTCATTTCAAAAGTGTTTCTGAGTGAAAGTCAAATGAAAATTTTATACACTGACTATAAAGAATAAAACATCCTCTGGGAAGAAATTTACTCACCCATGAAAGGTAAGAAGCCTTCATCCCAACCCCAACTGCTAGATTAGTTGTGGATAAATGATGGATTGTATCATTTCTGAGAAGGCTCCTTGCTCAGCCTTAAGCCTGGTCCCTAGAGAGCCTTGCAAGACCATTTGTTTACTGTACCTCATCCCTTAAGCCATGGAGATTTTATCAGAGTTGTCGCTGGAATTCAATAATTTTACTTTATCCCCTTTATTTTCCATCATTTCAAAGTTCTCATTCCTTGTAGTTTCCAGTCCAGGCTGAGGGACATGAGTCCCTTTTTATCCTATGACCTGTGAACTGGAATCAAAGCTGGAAAGCAGTGACTTCTTGAAGAAGAGTGAGGCCTTTTGTGATGCTGTTTTTGCTCCACCTCTGTGAATTGTAGTGCACTCAGTTTATCACCTCTGCCTCCAATCAAACTTGCTTAAAATGGCAGAGGCAGACTTTCAGAGATCTGTTAGCACATAACAGGGCGGTATGAAGAGAAATGTCACCCCTCCATCCCATCCCCACTGTGCTGGGGAAATGAACCAACCTGAAACAGGCCCTTTCAATTCACAATTATACGGTTCCTCACCTTCTGGTCTCCCCTTCATAGCAACTCTTAAGTGAAGGTCTCTTTATTATTAAAGGAGGGTCAGTGTTTCTGGCCTCTTCATTGCAAAAGAGGGAAGCCTCGGAATAAAATGAAGAGCAAAACAAAAAGAATTGAAAGAGACATAAACTGCTCTCTTGGGCCTCATATGTGCTACCTTTAATCTGCAAGATCATTTCAGCTTCTCTACCTAACGAAAAGCTTAGCTTTGTAGCTCTCATATATTAGCTCATTCCAAAATGACCTCTAAATCACTATTACTCAGAAACAAGGACCATACTTCCATTCATTTTATTGTTCCTAGAGTCTCCTTTCAGTGCCCTATCCTGCTATTTATTTTTAAAGGGCAGTATCTGTTTGCTAATAACCTCCCACATGAATTTTATTTTATTTCCCTGACCTCTGTTAAAGAAAGATAGAAGGAAACTGTAAAAGGATTTCTACCTTTCATCCTAGGGGAAAGGTCAGCCTATGAATATAAGAAGTTCGTTAATATCCTCCCATCCAAATAAAGCTCAAACTCCACAACAATGGAAATACAATCAAAGCAATGGTCAGTTCATGCAGCGACACATCTAACCCTAATAACTTAGAGCCATTTTCATTTTTCACAAATGCTTCTGTTCCTATTACTCAGGAGACATGGTGTGTTTACTGCATTTTTCAATCAGAACTGATCATCTCCAAAGTCAGAGTGAGATAACTCTGCTGGGATAGTGTCTGTTTTTCAAATGACACTGTATTTTTAAATTAGGTGGCCTAAGGATTCCTTTTAGGAGTGGAATTCTTCCTTACCTGAGTCTATATAAAAACAACAGTGAGTTGAAAGAAATGCAAACTCCACTTTCACCAATAACAGTCAAATCAGAAGGCAGAGAAAGATTGTAAACAATTTCCTCATCTCTTAAAATGAGAAAACATCCGCATTTCAGGACAGCCATGTCAATTAAGCAATAAACAATTATGAACTAAACTGTTTTTTTAACCATATATCTTAACTTTAATCAATTCTGCAACATGATGTGTTGGAAGAGTTCCTAGGAAAAGTCACCTGTCCTCCAATAATCTCTATATCTACTTGTCTTAATTTTGAGTGTAATACGCCTAAGTACTAAAAATTGTTAGCAACTTTACTCGAATTAGTGTATATGGTAAATTATTGCTACCCCTAGCCACAACCTTACAGAATAAAACTGATTTTCAGTAAGAACGGGAGAGGCAGCAATTAGGGTGCTCTATCAAAAAACCCTGAGGGTAAGGTGCTTGGTCAGAGCTCTGGACAGATAGAATATAGGGGAGGGGTGTTGGGTGGAAAGAAGATCTTATGGAAAAGACAGTATTTCAAGCACTTTACTGTGGGATGGGTACTATCATGTCCATTGTACAGACAAGGTACTAGAGACCTGGAATGAGTACTTTGTTGCACAAGAGCAAAGATGTTCATTTGGAGGAACTGGCTTTGGTGTCAAGCAGCTGGGATTCAGACCATGCCTTGTGACTGCCCCCACCCCTGCCACAGATGAAGAGAGGAAAAGAGAGTGAAGAGAGCACTGTGGCTCAGGTTACTTGGGTCCTCTGCCTGGCCAATATCTAGTCTCCTGTTATTCTTGACTAGCAGGACCGTATATTTTATTTTGGGAAACCCTGAGGAATACACAGTGCCTCATGCCTTAGGTGATCAGTTCCGGCAAACAAGATCTAAGCAGAAACCTACTGAGTTTGCTTTCTGTAAAAGTTATCATCCTCTGAGAAACAGAAAGACTCAGCTGGCACTTGCTGTTTCCCTGTTTTCTTCCCATCTCTCTGGCGGAAATGGATTCATTTGCTAGGGAAGGTGGAAAAGTCCTACTGTGGCTGAAAGACTGACAGCTCCATGCTAAGAATGGCAGAGGAAGCCTGCTGTCATTCTGGAGCAGCCATATCAATCCTGGATTGTCCACTTTGGCACTTTTTTTCTTTCTATGAGTTTCTAAAAGTAAACTCTCTTTTGTCTGAGCTCTTTCTTCTGTTCCCTGTGCTCAAGTGCAACGCTAACACATAAGGGGATATGCAAAAATAGAAGAAAACCCAGCTCTTGCAGAGAATACCACCTTGCCTGAGTTTGGCACCATATGTAGTGGGTACTCACAGAGCTCTATGCCACGTTCTTCCACTGTGTGCACGTACACTGCTCCTGTGGTTGCAGGATCTACACAGAGACCTACCTTCACAAGAGTACAGTGGATATGGTTTAGCTATGGCACTGCAGTAGAATTTGGCAAAAGACAACCTGTAACAGTGTCAGACTTTACTTTTTTTGGGCTCCAAAATCACTGCAGATGGTGACTGCAGCCATGAAATTGAAAGACGCTTACTCCTTGGAAGGAAAGTTATGACCAACCTAGACAGCATATTGAAAAGCAGAGACATTACTTTACCAACAAAGGTCCGTCTAGTCAAGGCTATGGTTTTTCCTGTGGTCATGTATGAATGTGAGAGTTGGACTGTGAAGAAGGCTGAGCGCCAAAGAATTGATGCTTTTGAACTGTGGTGTTGGAGAAGACTCTTGAGAGTCCCTTGGACTGCAAGGAGATCCAACCAGTCCATTCTGAAGGAGATCAGCCCTGGGATTTCTTTGGAAGTAATGATGCTAAAGCTGAAACTCCAGTCCTTTGGCCACCTCATGCGAAGAGTTGACTCATTGGAAAAGACTCTGATGCTGGGAGGGACTGGGGGCAGGAGGAGAAGGGGACAACAGAGGATGAGATGGCTGAATGGCATCACTGACTCGATGGACGTGAGTCTGAGTGAACTCCAGGATTTGGTGATGGACAGGGAGGCCTGGCATGCTGCGATTCATGGGGTCGCAAAGAGTTGGACATGACTGAGCAATTGAACTAACTAACTAACTAAGATAAATGCAACCTGGGGTCTATTTTTTTATGGAGTATAAACTGATAATGTTTATTTGTATGTTTGTTTTTCCATTTTAATTATTTTACAAACAAATGAAGACAAAGAAGAATATACAACTGAGCTCACAAAAGCTCAGTAAAACCTAAAATATTTTCTATATGATCCTTTACAGAAAAAGTCTACTGGTCCCTGCAGAAGGACAGGACAGTGTAAAGTCAATATGAAAATTATCACAACTATCCAGTTTTCAAATCTTAGCCTCCCATAATGCCATTTTTATATTCCCTGGTTGGTCAATGAGTCACCAAATCCACATCATGTTCTACAGTAGAACAACTCTAAATGATTTTCTGAAGGAAGTTAGTGGAGGATGATAAGGAAAAAGGAAAACGATCAGAACAAATACACTTCTGACTTAAAAGGAAGAATCTAGTTTTAAGTATATAAACATCAGATTGCCAGAAAAGAACATACATCTGCTGACCACTGATTGTTGAAAAGTAAGTATCGTTAAGCATTCAACAGAAAATCCTACAAGGAATTACATATTGAATGCCTCAGAATAAAAGCACTTTTCAGGAAGACTTCCCTGCCACAGGTGGTACCAAGCTTTCATTCCACAAATAACATTTCCACTATTCACTTTAATTCTCATCATACAAAATGCTAGACTAACAACTCGATTGAAAGCCCTAAGGAAAAAGATGATGATTTTCCTGATTTTCAATTCTCACAGCTTCATAGGGCCTGAAAGATGGTTAGCTGTTTAGATACTTGGCAAATTATTTCAAATAATGTAGAGAAAAAAGGCTTTCACTTCTAATATAAGGCTAAAGAACTATTTCTCATAGTCAATGGTAAGGGTATAAATTATGAAATTTCTCTAATTTCACATTAAAAAAACTCATCCCAACATGAAATCAGCTTATTGCTAAATCAGCCCCATTCAAGAAGGTTTTCTTTGACCTTATATGGCTGTTAGTGAAAGCTTACTTCTGCCTCATGAATAGTAGAAAATACCCTTTCAACCTGGACCTACACAAACACAGAAGAGGAAGAAAATATGTGCCTGTTAACCTTGCAGATCCCCAAATATCTCAATTTCATTTGATTTTCATTGTTTTTCTGTATGCGTGTATACCTTCTAAAGCATTTTGGTCATCAGCTTCTCAGAAGACAAGCTTTTCCTCTTCCTCTGTAACATCCAATTTTTTCTCTGTTAGAATTTTGTCATTTCAGAGCTTTCACAATGTCATAATAAATTATATGCTATATTGGTCTTCTTATCATTTTAAAGGGTAAATGGATTTAGGAAAAATAAATCATTGAATCAGCGATTTTTACCTAGTATTTTGTAGATACAACATACTTTGTCTTCAAATCAAAGATAAGATACTTTTGCTCATACACCTTGCACAAAATTCCCCTTCTTAAGAATCAATCGTCAAGGTTTGATTTCTAGTATTTATCTTTCACAATGAATGTATGTACAGTCATATAATTATAAAATTATGCAAATATTTTATGTAGATCAGTGATGATTGCATATAAATGTTATAAAACAACACATTACAAAGCACTATGATTAGGGAAAATGGTAATTGTGAACATCTGGATTGAGAAATTTAAATCTGAAAAAGTCTGATATTTTTCATAAAGCCTTTTCTCAGTGTTTGTCCAGATTTCATTTGGTACTGACTGAAACCACTTATCTGAGACAGGCTAATTAAATGTAGATCCAAATATGTTACTCAGATGAAACACCCAGGTTTTTTAAAAAGTATTTTTCTCTCTTTGTTATGTAACTACTTTGGTATAAGAATTTTTTTAGTGTTGCTCTTGAGAATATTCAGCAATTTTGATATCTGAGAGTACACTAAGAATGGCCAAAATGAGAAAACATTTAAAGTCAAACACAAAATTTCATTGAGGAAAACAACTATATACCTAAAATTGCAAAAATATCTTGAGCAGGTATGAATTTCATTTTAAAAACTAAGGAAGAAGAAAATCTATCTCTATTTTCAATGAAACCACATGTAATTTCTAATTTGAGGCTTTAGTCTGGCCAAAGCCCCTCATCTCTGTGAATTGAAGGACCTACCTTTTTCCCCCAAACACAAGTATGTTTACCTTCTGGGCAAGATGGATATTCAAAGTACTTCCAAACACTGGTGGAGAAACTGGCCTTTCAGAGCAGGTATTCAATCAATCAGGGCAGATGCCAACTGACAAACAAAAGTCTCGTCCACTAGTGTGGCCCTGTTGGCTATCGATCATGTTCCTAGAGGCAAAGAGCTGGCATGGGAGGGGGAGTGGAATATTTGTCATCCACCCACTTCGGCATTCACTTTGAAGTCTCTTTCTTTTCTGGGTTTGAGCTTTGACCACAAAGGTCTTGCACCTTGTCTGTACCACAAATCCTCTCCAGCCTGATTCTCCTACTGAGCTCTTTCTTGAATACAAGGGGGAACATCATTATTCTCTTTTCTTCAGCAGCATGGAGGGAGAGGCTATGCAGTCTTTTCATCTCAATCGTTTTTACACTGTAACAGGTATAAGTTTCAGGGCATTTCTCCTTCAACCTGCCTTCCTACAAATGGATTCCACAAAGCTATCTCAGGTCTCTGTTGTGTTTCTCATCAGGAATTTAATGATATGATCAGGATAAAAATGCAAGCCTCCAAAACTCAATAATTTAATTTTTTAGTCTGATTATGCCATGACAATTTTTCCTTGCATCTAATGAGGAGAGAACTCCTCTATGGCACTTCAATAAGGGAAGCCTAAGACTGAAACAGAGTTAAGTCCCACTTCTTATATAGAAGAAATATAGTCCAACTATTTATATTTTTCATGGCCAGAGTATTTTGATATTGTTGTCTTTCACATAATTATACCATCCACATTCATATGCATGATTTTGAGATTTCTCTCATTTTCCATTTTAAAAAACTTTGTGAAGGTGTAATTCACATACCATACAATTCACCCATTTAATACACATAGTTCAATGTATTTAAATATATTAACAAGAGTTGTGTAACTATCACTGGAATCTAATTTTAGAACATTTTCATCACCTCCAAAGAGACTCCAACTCATTAGAAGACACTCCTCAATCCCCTCCAACTCACTGGCCACTGGCAACTTAGCTACTTTCTGTCTCTAGAGATTTGCCTATTGGGATATTTTACATGAATGGAATCATATCATATGTGATATTTTGTGACTGGCTTGTTTTCCCTCACATGATGTTTTCAAGATTTATCCATGTAGCATGTATAAGTATTTCAATTTTTTATTGTTAAATAATATTCCTTACTATGGAGTTACCACATTTTATTTATCCACTATTTTCTTCTTATTATACTTTTTCCTTTTATCATGCCTGGAGCATTATCTATGCTATAGGAGTCAAGAAAATGTTTTCAGAATTAAACTGATGAAATTGATATAAAATTAGAAATACAGTAAACAACTGCAACTCCTTCCAACCAAAAAACTGATCTATTCAAATTGAAAAAAGGCAATTAATGTAGATATTCAAGAACTCATATGTTGAGAAACTTTAAAAGCACCAGGAAACATGGAAACAGTGAGTAAGCATTGTTTCTGCCTTCATCAAAACATTGTTTCCATCTAAAGAACTTATAAACAAGTAGATAATAGTGGAGAATGGTAACCATAATTGTTATCTCTATAATATCAAGCAATAACAATGAAGGATTTTCTTTTTTCATGTTGACTTCACAGAACTATGTAGTTGTTTGAGAATGATACTGATAAGCTGATATGCCTGTTTGCCTGGGTGGTAAAGACTGATACTAGTAATGCCAGATTTATTAATGCAAAAATCTAGCAGACTCTCCATACTCCTCATGATAGAGGATATTAAAAAGAAAGTGTAGAAGACTTAGCTGTGGGTCCTGTTATTACTTACAATTTTTATTTAATGGCATTTTTCTCATGACAAAACCCTTAATGGACTCTGAGTTACATGCAGAGGTACAATTAGAATTAAGACTCTTGTATTAAGAGTTCTGAATTTGATATTATAAAATCAAAGATATTCACCACATGAATGGACAAATGTAGTTTTTATCTTTCAAGTTCAAAAGAAAATATGTTCAATAATTTGTGTAGCACTCTAGACACTAATAGAAATAATATGGGAGCTAAAGCTTGATTAGTTCATTATTCTTTGTATGTGTTCCTCTGCCTCAAAATGTGTGAGATAAATTAGTGGAGAGGATTTTATTCCCTTTTAGTGCTGTGTTTTAATGGATTTTTTTCTCTTCAAGTATAATTTTCCTAGGAGTAACACAATCACATTGAAAGAATTAACCTTGTATTTTCTTCCCTTCATGAGTTAATTCACACAACAAAACCACATTTAATGCTCTCATTCACATAGTCATTTTAAAGGAAATACAAACAAAAGTTTTTTTAAGTTTTCAGGCTATTTGGAAAATAAAAAAGAATAAGGTGAAATAGCAGTCATCCATGAAAACAACTGACATTTAGTTTCACATGTAAGGTAAATCTGAATGGCAAGAGAACCTTTCTACTCACAGGTATCTAAAGATTCGTCTGAATCATCAGGGCAGTCAGGGTCTCCATCACACAGCCAGCTCTGGGAGACACAAGTCACGTGATCGTGGCAAAGAAATTCACCAGGATCACAGGACTGCTGATCTGAAAATGAAAGTGTTTCAAAATAAAATATGAATGATCTGAACATGAATACGAGAACAGTACAAAGATGAAATGTGAGAAAGCAATGCATAAAAGGTACATGAATGGGATCCACACTTTCTATTCAGCTGCAAAGCTAGACCAATTATTTTTCTTAATTTAACCCACTCAGCTCAAGCACTCAAATTCGAAAGACGGAATTTTTTGGAGTCTCACACAACCTATCCTAAAAATAGTTAAGAATTCTGTTTGTTTTGGGGGCTACAAATCTTTCTCATGTCAGTTAAGGTATATATATATTCCAGCAAGAAGGTTAATAGAAGATGTTGATCCAAAGCAGAAGTTCTTAAGCAGAATCTTTTAGTTTCCTACTCTGGCCCAAGAAAAGGAAGAATCAGCCAAAAAAGTGAAACCTTGTACATAAATACCATCTCTTAGTATTCAGTTCTTAACCGTTCACCCCGATGCTGGAACTTCATGCCTCTCTATCTATTAGATACCCCATATCATCTTATTTTCTCTTCTCTTTTTCACTGAAACTTCCCAACTGAAAGCTTCTGCTTCTCGACAATGAGAGTGATAGAACATTCCATAAAGCTTTGCTCTAATTCAGGTTTTTACATTTGTTTGCATTCAAAATTCCATTATTTTCCTTCCATTGTTTCAGAATATTTAGGATCTGTTGCCTTTCATCAAGTCCTAATAAATTCATCAGATGCTGCTTTTTGCAATAGTCTTATTAGTGTCCTATAAGTTTATTCAATAAAATATTTCCTTTTTAAAATAATTTTAAAATATGTCTGATATAAAAATGTTTTTATAATTGATGACCTCTGAGTATAAAGGAGTGTTAGGATTGTTAGACATTTGATATCACTTATTCTTTATTATGTATATATATATATATATATATATAGATGAGTATATATGTTTATATATATATAATATATACAAATGAGTCAAGATAAAAGAAATTCATCAGTAAATATGTCTTTTGATATACATCAAATACATATTCTAGGTGATATGAAAGCATTACACCATAGCTTAATTGACCTTTTCCCACTAACAATATGCAAAACGATGGCACATTTTCCACTTAGTGGTTTGATAAAATATAGTATGTCTTTCCCTTCTCTCCCTCAGCCTCTTCTTCCAACCTCAAAGTAACTTAAAACAAGAATACTTTACAGTTCATAGGAAGACTTCCATGGGGGCTCAGATAGTAAAGCATCTGCCTACAATGCAGAAGACTTGGGTTCAATACCTGGGTCAGGAAGATCCTCTGGAGAAGGAAATGCCTACCTACTTCAGTACTCTTGCCCGGAAAATCCCATGGACAAAGGAACATGATAGGCTACAGTCCATGGGGTCACACAGTCAGACACAACTAAGTGACTTCACTTCACTTACAGTTCACACATATCCACAAAACATACATCCATAATTAACTTTTCCTACTCTACACCATGATATTTTCTCAAAGTTCATACATTTTTACCTTATTACATTTTCAATAAATTCACTATCAGTTCCATACTCATTACCACTGCTATCATAATCGTTGTTTTTTTCTAACATCAGGCTGCTTCTGTATATTGTGAATTTGGCCTTAGAGCTGGTGCTATCGAATCAAAGATGTGGAAGTCTCAGTCTTTGTCTTGAAAAATTCACCAGCCTACTTGTACCAACAGAATCAAAAGGAAAAAAAAAGTACACCGTATACAAAAAGGTGCCAAATAAATGATGTAGAAAATAACTGCTAAAAGGAGAGCTCACAAGTAGAGACAGATGGAGATGAAGAAAATTTGGGGGATGTACTAAAGTATTATTTTAAAGGTAGGTAGGATATGGCTAAATGAAGAATAAACATAAGACATTCCAGACAAGAGGTAGGATAAAAAAAAGCTAATGCACTAATTACTAAATTGCATTTGAGACAAATATTTTATATTGTAATTGAAATGACATTCACGTTATAAGATCTAGGTTTTTCTCCACCAAACATTATGTGTGATATTTATAAGTATGTTCCAATGCTAGAGGAAGGGGACTTAAACTTTGCTTTTAGGCAGTCATGTACATGTAGTTAATGCAAAGAGACAGAGACTATATAATTTATTATCAAACTGGGAGAGATCTTAGAGTGAAGGAAGACATTAATAACTACCCTGGGGCAACAAGTATAAACCAAATCTCAACCAGAAAAATCAGAATGACTATTGATTATAACTATAGCTATTCTGCATTTGGTGACTTTTGAGATGCTAGGTTGTCCCATCCTTATTCCTCCCAAACTATAATTGCTATAAGGAAAGGGAGAAAAAATGGTGCCTTGCTAAGTGCCATTATATAGTGCCATAAGTAAATGATCAATAAGAATTTGAAGTATAAAGAAATGAAAAGGGCCATACAGAACAATTTATGGGTGCTGAAAAATAATGTCTCAAAAACATAGGTCATATTTAGTAATGAAGGACTTTAAGTACTGTAGGAAGCATTCTGTAGATAATCTGAGGTTATGGAAAAGTACTTAAGAAAGGGTATTCTTAAGGTCATCTGTTAAGAGAGTATTGCCATTGTCTAGAAACAAGTTCAAGATGACAGGTAAAGCAGTGGGGACAAAAATGGAAACTCTGTTCTAAATGATGTAATGTAAGAGTTAGGAGTTGCTGACTAAATGGTTGAAAGGCTCAAATATGCCTCCAAGTAAATAGCCTCAGAAATTGATTAAATGGTGTCTCAAAACAAAGATAGGATATAGAGATGGGAAACAAAGAAAAGATATTGTGTATGTGAATGTAGATTTGCATACGAGCCTGGTCATGGGGACAGTGGAATAATAATAGTAAAGAGTAATCAGTATTTTTATAGTGCTCTGCAGCTCAAAAAGCAGTTCCATCCCTGGCATTTTTATTTCTTCATTCATTTATGTATTCAACATATATCACTGGGCTTCTACTATGTTCTAGGAATTGAGGATACGATAGTAAGTAAAACAAAGCAGAATTCCTTGCCAACATGGAGTTTATGTTACAGTAGAGGATAGAAACAGAAATAAGTAAGTTAATGGTAAAATGTATTAGAAGATAAACTCTATGGGAAAAAAGTAAAACAGGAATGGGGATTTGTGTTAGAGACTGTGAAGACTGATATAGAACCTTGATATAGAAGACTGATATAGAATCAGGTAGTCAGAATATGTCACAGAGAATGTAAAGGCTTATGGACGACCCAGAGGATGGTATGGGGAGGGAGGAGGGAGGAGGGTTCAGGATGGGGAACACATGTATATCTGTGGCGGATTCATTTTGATATTTGGCAAAACTAATACAATTATGTAAAGTTTAAAAATAAAATAAAATAAAAAAAAAGATCAGAGTGACATACACTTGAATAAAAGCCCATGTGTCAAGAACCTGTGGCAGTATTTCATTGTATATATATGTAGCACATCGTCTTTATCCATTCCTCCATCAATGGACATTTAGGTTGCTTCTATGTCCCAGTACTGCTGTGAACATAGGAATGCATGTATTTTCTTGAATTATCTTTTGTCTGAATATATGCCCAGGAGTGGACTGCTGGATCATATGTAGCTCTATTTTTAGTTTTCTTTAAGGAACCTCCTTACTGTTCTCCACTGTGACTGCATCAATTTACATTCCCATCAACAATGTAGTGGGGGGGTTCCCTTTTCTCCACTCTTGTCTCCAATATGTATATAATGGAATATTGCCTGCGTGCATGCTCACTCACTCAGTCAGGTCTGATTCTGTAACCCTATGGACTGTAACCCTTTAGGTTCCTCTGTCTATGGGACTCTGCAGGCAAGAATTTTGGAGTGGGTTACCATTTCCTCCACCAGGAGACCTTCCTGAACCAGGGGCTGTACCCATATCTCCTGCATCTCCTGCATTGGCAGGCAGATTGTTTCCCATTGAGCCACCTGGGAAACCCTCAAATGGGATATTACTCAGGCATAACAAAGAATGAAATAACATCATTTTTAGAAACAGGGATGGACCTAGAGATGATTACACTAAGCAAAGTAAGTAAGACCAGGAAAGACAAATATATGATATTGCTTACATGTCAAATCTAAAAAAAAAAAAAAGGTATATATAAACAGACTTATTTACAAAACAGAAATAGAGTTGTAGAGGTAGAAAATAAACTTAAGGTTACAGTCAGGGAAAAGTGTGGTGAGAGGGATAAATTGGGAGATTGGGTTTGGCATATTCTCACTCAGTTCAGTTCAGTTCAGTTCAGTCGCTCAGTCGTGTCCGACTCTTTGTGACCCCATGAATCGCAGCACACCAGGCCTCCCTGTCCATCACCAACTCCCGGAGTTCACTCAGACTCACATCCATCGAGTCAGTGATGCCATCCAGCCATCTCATCTTCTGGCGTCCCCTTCTCCTCCTGCCCCCAATCCCTCCCAGCATCAGAGTCTTTTCCAATGAGTCAACTCCTCGCACGAGGTGGCCAAAGCACTGGAGTTTCAGCTTCAGCATTATACCCTCCAAAGAAATCCCAGGGCTGATCTCCTTCAGAATGGACTGGTTGGATAGATAACTAATAAAGACCTAGTGTATAGCACAAAGAACTCAGTATTCTGTAATGACCTATATGGGAAAATAATATAAAAGAGTGGATATATGTTTATGCATAACTGATTCACTATGCTGTATACCTGAAACTAACACAACACTGTAAATCAACTATACTCCAAGAAAAATCAATTTGATAAAAGAACTTGTGGCAAGAGAGAACCCAGCTAATTTAAAGAACAATAAGAAACTCTGAGTGGCTGGAGAAAAATCAAAAAGCAGAAGAATTGAGGTCAGGGAATCAATAAATATGGGGTTGAGGGTGGCAGGTGAAGGCTTTGCGTTTTACAAAAAAAATAAGATGGGAAACCACTGGAATATTCTGAGTAGAGAGACACAGTCTAAGTGACTTTCTTTCTAAAGGATCACTCTGGCTACTGTGTTGAAATAGAATACAGTGAAGTGAAGGTAGAAGCAGAGAGGTCAACTAGGATATTATTGCAATAATGTGGGTGAAAGGGGATAGCTGTGTGGATAAATGTGTTGGTGAAATGGAGTTTCAAGATGATTTGATGAGGAAACTGAAGTTGAATGTCTTTTCACCATCTTGTTAAATGTCAGGATCTTAAATTCAGATCTCTGACCCCAAACGTATAACTTTTCAACTTTTTTTTTTTGTATTATACTGACTGTGAGGTGCTTGGGAGACATCCAAGAATAAATATGCAATAGGCAGTGACAACTCGAAGTCTGAAATTCAAGAGAAAGTTCAAAACTGAAGATACAGAAAAGAACTGGAGCTGTATGAAAACACTGAAAAGCGTAAGAATAGATTTAGATGAAATTAAAGACAGGTGCGGGAAGAGAGAAAGACAGACAGGAAGAGAAAGTCAACAAAGTAAGAGTAGGTCAGGGACTTCCCAGGTGGTCCAGTGGCTAAGACTCCAAGTTCCCAATGTAGGGCGGTGAGGTTCCATCACTGACCAGGAACTAGATCCCACATGTAGCAACTAAGAGTCTGCTGTGCTGTGCCAAATCATTCAATCCTGTCCAACTCTTTGTGACTCCATGGACTGCAGCCCACATGCCATAGCTAAGACCTTGCGCAGGCAAGTAAATAAATAAATGATATTTTAAAAAAAAGAGCAGGTCAGGCAAGGAGATAGAAAGTTTAGCCAGAGATACAAGAGACGGACAAGGGGGAAAGGGATGCATTAAAATCATGGAAAATTTTAAGAATGGATTAACAAAGGGGTTTACCAATGACCAAGCACAAGTAGGATAAATTATAAGATGGAGCATACTTGAAGGTCAAGGGATACATGTCACTGAAGGGAGAGAGACTGCAGGTTCCAAAATGATAGGAAAGTGCAGCAGCTCCTAAGAACTCAAAGGACTTTGATGCAAACCTAACCAACAGTGGGAGCATCTGCTCTGAGAAAGAAAGGACAGAAAAATGAGAGAGATAAAGCATTAGCTGGTAGAGAAGAAGGTTAAGGTATTCCTACCTGGTTGTGTTTTCTCAAAAAACTGAAAAGCAGGATTCACTTTTGGAATTTAAAGAAAGTAGAATTGGAAAGAGTGGTAAAGATTCAGAATGCATAGAAAAATGAAAAGTGAGTCAACTAGAAATCTGTGAAAGGATGTCTTTCTAACAGCAATGGGAATCCAATTAAATTGGAAAGTATATATTTGACAGTTAATTTGTTTTGTATGAGTGTCCAAATGTTCACCTGCATTGAGCCATAGATACAAATAATTTCTTGGGAAAATGCCATAAGAAAGACCCTAGGGAAAATACGTAAACCACTCTTCCTCAATACATATGCAGACGTACTGATAGAGAAGAAAGAAGAAAGTGAAGTCCTCAGTCATGTCTGACTCTTTGAGACCCTATGGACTGTAGATTTTCCAGGCAAGAATACTGGAGTGGGTTGCCATTTCCTTCTCCCTGACCCAGGAATTGAACCTGGGTCTCCTGCATTGCAGGCAAACTCTACTGTCTGAGCCACCAGAAAAGCCCCAGATGTACTGACACATAGACACATATACAAAATCATCATGATGCAAACTTTTTTTTTTTTTTAAGTATGATATACTTATGGGAGTTTACCTAATGAGCCTACGTTATCAGCTTGCTCAGCAAGCTCCAACCTTTAAAGGGAGTTTGCATTGTTGCAATTTTGAGGACAGTTTTATATTATCCCTCTAGGAAACAGCAGTTAAGAATAACTTGTTACAACCCACCTATTTATTCTTCTACTACATATTCCATTTCAAGGTCAGTTTTTAAAGCATTGATTATTGGATTCAAATAAATGAATTTCTACCATTTTAAGGTACTTATTTTAAAATACATACACTGGATTGATTTCTTTGAATCAGAAGCTAAATATGTTATGTCTATGTGCATTTTCCATTTATCCTTTTTAATGCTTCATGTTACACTTCTGAGATAGCCAAACTAATCTTATTTTACATGTCTTCCTATTGTATGAAATGTAATATTATACACTGTAATTAAAACAAGAAGCTTATGAGAATGTGCAGGCAGTTTTGCTAGCATTCATAAGGAAGAAGATCAAAGCTAATACTGCGATTCTTCATAATAATAGACTCTTGCAGTCAAAAGACATGAAAAGATTAGGACAACCATAGCCTATGGAGTTTACTGAGTTTGGATTCATCCTGGCATGAGGAAATCTTGGTGTAATAATCCTGTTACACTTATATTAATACATCTAATTACTTGTCTTAATAAACATGTATACTAATACTTTTGGAGTTTGGATGTCAATGGCCTTAGCTAAAAGATTTTATATACATGAGTTGGCCTATATTAGTTAATTTATATTTTCTCATTTTACAATAATGAGAAATTGCTACTCAGAAACCATACAGGTCAAATACTAAAACTGATATCTGTCAATAGGGGTCAATTGTGTAGTCTCTACTAAGTCCTTGAGTATTTTATTATAATTAAGTTATAATACTGTCATTGAATTTCCCTTAAAAGTTGATTTGCTACTTCAATACTAATCAGAATGTTAACTTACCAACAAATTGTGTCCTGAGTACATGATAGGGCATCATATGGGAACATTTGAAGGACATATACATGATGAGCTATGGTAGCTAATTACAACTTAAATGTAAAGGAGGGATAATACCCACTCAACAGCCAAATTACTGAGAAGTCTGATACTAAACCTAGTTAAGTTAAGGAAGAAACAGATACAGCCTCTTGAACAAATTGAGTATGAGGAAAATGCTCTGAGTTAGGTTTTCAAACTTAGTTAACATGAAAAATATTTACTTATTATATCTATATGTGTGTGTGTGTGTGCTCCATTGTGTCCAACTCTTTGCAACTCCATGGACTGTAGCCTACCACACTCCTCTGTCCATGGGATTTCCCAGGCAAGAATATTGGAGTACTATATCTTATATCTATATCTCATCGCTAACTTAAACATAATTATTAAAAGAAAATATGGTTATATATTGTTCATGTAATAGGTAATGAATTCATTATCAGAAAAGAATTCTTATAGAGACCTACATAATACATTGCCTGTTCAACTTCAAAGTTTGATAAAGCTCATGTAAAATTAGCTATCAGGAATCAGGAAACACCATGATTCTTTTTCCTTTATATTTATCTACTCCAGAAAAATATGCAAATGTAAATGAAGAATATCATCAGAATCCATTTATTTTTCATAAGATATTGAAAAGACTTCTTCTCCAATGTTTTTTCCTACCATCCTTTCACCATTCAGCATATACTTTAAGCTCTCCATACTGTTCTATTCACTTTCCTTAGATACATCATTGTATGTATTTTTGTATTTACTTTATCTGCTTATTTATTTGATTGGAATGGCTTTTCTCTGTAACAAAACTAGTACTGCTGACAAAGGTCCATCTAGTCAAAGCTATGGTTTTTCTAGCTGTCATGTATGGATTTGAGAGTTGGACCATAAAGAAGGCTGAGCTCTGAAGAATTGATGCTTTTGAACTGTTATGCTGGAGAAAACTCTTGAGAGTCCTTTGGACAGCAAAGAGATCAAACTAGTCAATCCTAAAGGAAATCAACCCTGAATATTCATGGAAGGACTGATACTGAAGCTGAAGCTCCAATACTTTGGCCATTTGATGTGAACAGCTGACTTATTGGAAAAGACCCTGATGGGGGGAAAGATTAAGGGTAGGAGGAGAAGGGGGTGAGATGGTTGGATGGCATCATTGACTCAATGTACATGAGTCTGAGCAAACTCCAGAGATAGTGAAAGGACAGGGAAGCCAGGCACGCTGCAGTCTATGGGGTTGCAAAGAGTAGGACGCAACTGAGTGACTGAACAACAACAACAATTGCTCTAGAGTCCAAAGACATTTTACCTCCTTTAATTGAAACTTTCACAACAAACTTTTTCTTCCTTCATCACTGATTCCATAATGCTCCACTCAAACCTCCCAAAAGATCTTATGGTATTTCAAATTAGTACAGTAGTTACCGGGTGCTGAGCTTCTGGACGGCAGAAGGCTCTGTCTTAGACTTCACATTTGATATAACAAGGAGTTTTCAATGGAAAAAAGTCAATTTTTCTATAAAGAATTATACATTACTTTTGGAAAGAGAGGGGAAATAGAAAAACCAAAGCAATACTGGTGTTTTTTGTTTTATTACCAGAATGATAAATAGCTTTATTTAGTTAATCACCAAAATAAAGCTAAGCTTTCCCATGCTTAAAATAAAATACTCTGAATAGCAAAGATTATACTATATAAAACTAAAGCATCCATGAAAACTAAAACTCAAATTTGAGAGAGATTCAATGTTATCCTCCAGAGTCTCTTAGAGACTATACTGAAAATTACACTTTTACAATAGCTGGCTATACAAATGTAACTTAGCCAAATGCGTTAACAATAGTTTTTTTAAATGATAATTCCTTTAGGAATATAATTATTGTAAGTGTAAGACAAAGTGAAACAGCACTTTAAGTCCTTGCTTGAAAAGAATACAAAAATAATTTGGATTATGCACACTTAGAGAGGAAGGGAAGGTAGATCCCAAAGGGTCAAAATTTGTAGTTTCATTTTGGCAAGGAAATATATCTCCTTCACGAAATTTGTGGTTGATTGAAATATAAACCCTACTATATGTGGAAAATTCTGAAAGAGATGGGAATACCAGACCACCTGACCTGCCTCTTGAGAAACCTATATGCAGGTCAGGAAGCGACAGTTAGAACTGGACATGGAACAACAGACTGGTTCCAAATAGGAAAAGGAGTACGTCAAGGCTGTATATTGTCACCCTGCTTGTTTAACTTCTATGCAGAGTACATCATGAGAAACGCTGGGCTGGAGGAAGCACAAGCTGGAATCAAGACTGCCAAGAGAAATATCAATAACCTCAGATATGCAGATGATACCATCCTTATGGCAGAAAGTGAAGAGGAACTAAAAAGCCTCTTGATGAAAGTGCAAGAGGAGAGTGAAAAAGTTGGCTTACAGCTCAACATTCAGAAAATGAAGATCATGGCATGCGGTCCCATCATTTCATGGGAAATAGATGGGGAAACAGTGTCAGACTTTATTTTTCTGGGCTCCAAAATCACTGCAGATGGTGACTGCAGCCATGAAATTAAAAGATGCTTACTCCTTGGAAGGAAAGTTATGACCAACCTACATAGCATATTCAAAAGCAGAGACATTACTTTGCCAACAAAAGTCCGTCTAGTCAAGGCTCTCGTTTTTCCAGCGGTCATGTATGTATGTGAGAGTTGGACTGTGAAGAAAGCTGAGCACCGAAGAACTGATGCTTTTGAACTGTGGTGTTGGAGAAGACTCTCGAGAGTCCCTTGGACTGCAAGGAGATCCTACCAGTCCATCCTAAAGGAGATCAGCCCTGGGTGATCTTTGGAAGGACTGATGCTAAAGCTAAAACTCCAATACTTTGGCCACCTCATGTGAAGAGTTGACTCATTGGAAAAGACTATGATGCTGGGAGGGATTGGGGGCAGGAGGAAAAGGGGACAACAGAGGATGAGATGGCTGGATGGCATCACCAACTCGATGGACATGAGTTTGGGTGAACTCCGGGAGTTGGTGATGGACAGGGAGGCTGGCGTGCTGCAGTTCATGGGATCGCAAAGAGTTGGACACAGCTAAGTGACTGAACGGAACTGAACTGATACACAATAAAATTATAATTCATTGTTTCATTTATCGATGCTAAGTCCATCCTTAAAAATCTGCCCAGGAGGAGAAGCCGGCTGGACGGCGCGTGCGGGAGTGGGGTCAGAATACGGTAGGAACCTGAAACGTCTTGAAGTTGTCTGAAGAGTCTTCAATCACTATGTCAAGCGACACAGATATTTCTCTTTCTTCATATGATGAAGATCAGGGATCTAAACTTATCCGAAAAGCTAGAGAGGCACCATTTGTCCCCATTGGAATGGCAGGTTTGCAGCAATTGTTGCATATGGATTATATAGATTGAAGAGCAGAGGACATACTAAAATGTCTGTTCACCTGATCCACATGCGTGTGGCAGCCCAAGGCTTTGTTGTGGGAGCAATGACTCTTGGTATGGGCTATTCCCTGTATCAAGAATTCTGGGGGAAACCTAAACCTTAGAAGAGGAGATGCTGTCTTGGTCGTCTTGGTGGTGCTTGCTTTAGTTAGACATCTCATATTGAGGTTATATGTTTATGCTGAAAATAAATTGTTTGGGTCAGACAAGAACATGGTAATTTGAAAATTGGCCTCCTTTCTTGCAGGCTTGATTTGCCTGGTGACCAAGTTACTGGTGACTAGTTCACTAGCTAGGTCATTCAGGGGAGTCAGACCAGCACAAAAGAAACATGTCACTTTTAAATACACTTGATAGTGGTACCTGTCCACCTTCTTAAACTCTTCTGTTGAAATTAGTTCTAAAGAAGACAACATGCCAATCCTGAAAATGCTCCCAGTTGCTGCAGAATACCATATGCTTTTGATGTAATGTAGGAATCCTATTTACCCCAGTTAATGTAACTTTCTGACGGCCTTGTGGACTGAGTACTGTTTTAAGGGCTGGTTGGCTCTTGAGGAACCCTTTCAGAACAGTGCATGGAATACAACATTATAAACCTCCCTGCAAGTCTGTGTGTGTTTTTAAACCAAAACTAAAAAGCTGGTAACAGAGCCACTTTGAAGTAGTATTTATTTTAGAATCATAAACATGAGAGTAACTTAACTTGTGGATCCCTTTTAGCTCTTTAGTAATTGCAGAATTATATTTTGCTGCTGTTATATTAGAATAATTTTAAATTATTTTGAAACATGTATTTTAAGTGCTAATGCAAAGGTAAATGAAAAACACTTTTTAAATGTGTGCAGTATGTTTATTTTCTCCAAAAGTATCATCAACTAAATAAAATCCCTACAATGCAAGTCATTGATGAGCAAGCTGGTTTGGTCAGACATTATACAAACTTTGGTATATCACAGAATGCTTTGTTGTACTTGTGAATTCTCGTCTAACCTGAATTTACATTCCATGGTGATAACATGGTAAATGTAGTATTATTAAAGTAAATGAACACATCAAAAAAAAAAAAAAATCTGCCCAGGCCTGTATCAGAGAGTCAGATAGTAATGAAGAGTATCCATATTTCAACAATGATAACATGGTTTTTAACTAATAACTTTCATTGTTTGTTGGGTCATTACTGATAATTTAATTTCTTTTTCTAAATACATATTTCCTCACACACATCATGTATGTAAGAATATCATGTTCTTATATAAATGTATCATTTTTCACACAGCCCAACTTGGAGCTCTGTTATCCCTGAAGATAAAACTCTTTAAGAGAGACTAATCAAATTCTTGAATAACAGCCCAGTGGTAGACTGAATAAAGATACCCCAAACATGTTCACATCCTAATTTCTAGAACCTCTTAATGTGTCACCTTACTTTGTAAGGTGACAATGCAAGGTGACATGTGACAGATGTGATTAAGGAATCTTGAGGTGGGGAGACTATCCTGAATTATCCAGGTGAACTCAATGTAACAACAAGAGTACTTATAAGGGTCAAGTCAGGAGAGGATGGGACCACAGAAGCAGATGCTGGAGGGACCTGTGTGTGTTTGCATGCTAAGACACCTCAGTCGTGTCCGACTCTTTGCTACCCTGTGGACTGTAGCCCGCCAAGCTCCTCTGTCCATAGGATTCCCCAGGCAAGAAATAATACTGGAATGGGCTGCCATGCCCTGAGGAAGCAGTTATGAGCCAAGGAATATGGGCAGCGCTACAATCTGGAAAAAGCAAGGAAGTGTATTCTCACCTAAAGCTTCCAAAATGACTCAGTCCTGTGGACACTATTGAGAGCTTTGACTTCAAGAACTGTAAGATAATAAACTTGTGTTGTTGTAAAGCCATTAAGTTTTGTGGCAATCTGTTACAACAGCAATAGGAAACTAGTATCAGACCCCAGTTCACCTCATGGTCCAGATATTAGTTATGTTGCTGCTGCTACCGCTAAGTCGCTTCAGTCGTGTCTGACTCTGTGCGACCCCAGAGACGGCAGCCCACCAGGCTCCCCCATCCCTGGGATTCTCCAGGCAAGAACACTGGAGTGGGTTGCCATTTCCTTCTCTAATGCATGAAAGTGAAAAGTGAAAGTGAAGTCGCTCAGTCACGTCTGACTCCCAGCGGCCATGGACTTCAGCCTACCAGGCTCCTCCATCCATGGGACTTTCCAGGCAAGAGTACTGGAGTGGGGTGCCATTTCTTTCTCCAATTACTTATGTAAACCTGTTTAAATTAGTATGAAACAAACAAACCACCAGCTATTTTACCATTATTTTAAAGGCTGTTTCTCCTAACGTGCTTTCTGTTAGTTTCAACACTACTTAAATAAAACACATTTTTTTTCTTAATGTCAAATGACAGTCAAAATAAATCTGCACAGGACTAAGGCTAGTAATAATTACTAGAAGTATATGACAAGATTTTATAAAAATCACTATAAATGCTCACATAAATGATATACCTGATTGGGAAATATATGAACTGGGGAGCGTGGTGTGCATGGGTGTACATACAGGTTTTTATTCTCATTAGATGAGAAAGTACAAAAATGTAATATCCTTCTAGTATGAGAAAATTGTACTTAATTGTATATTTATATGCTATCTATTGGCTACTAAATTAGTAATCATTCTATGCCTTATTAAGCACCAAGTGCTTTTGGTGCTGCAAATGGCAATTCATACTTACAAGGCCATCTTATATAAAATCAAGACAAAATTGAAAATTTTAAGAAGTACATTATCCCCAGGAAGAAGCTTTGCTCATTTATCATTTCGATCATAATGAACAATAAGAAGTATCTCTGTAAACATTTCAAATTAAATTTGACATTTAATTTTCAAAGAGAAAGGTTTTTTTTTTTGATCATTTAACATTGGTTGCCTCCTCATTTTTTTCAGGCAGTGATATGGAAAATTGTAAAGCACTTCAGTATAGACTCATTTGGAACTGCTTCTTTACCAAGAAAAAGCAAAAAGTACCCAGAGTAAAAACCTTGTTCTTTATTTAGCAAGAGGCATAGGATATGTTTTTCAGTTGAAAAAAACTGGTACATTCAACATGGTTGAGTCAAGTTTTTATTATCATTAGACTAACACTTTGCAGTTCAGAGTTCTTTTCTGAAATTTCAATAGAAATGCTCTATTTCCTTTTTACCTTCCTTTTCTCAAAAGCCTACTGAAATGAATCTGCAGAGTTATTTCATGTACTATATTTTTAAGGAATGAAACAGTTTTGACAGTTCTCCTTCATAATTGCAAAAGAAAAAAAAAAACACCTAAATTATTGACATTTCCCTGCAAGTTCTATTCTCTGAATCCTGTATGATTCTCATCCAATCTCCCAGGGGGTACCAAAATTCACATATTTTTTCTCATCTCTAGGCTTAGTGAGATATGAAGCAGATGGTTAGGCTTTGGCTCTTTCGGGGATGATGCAATATCTCCTATTCCTTATTTTTTTTTTTTTTTTTTTAACTATTAAGGGCTCTTCAAAGACTACAATTTTATCTCTCTCAAATCCATATTTTGACTTTTACATGTATTTTTCAATAAAAAAATTCTTGTTCTCTATTTTAAAAGACTTTAAACTTATTGATTTAATTAATATCCATTTACCAAAAGAGACCCTGAGAACATAATGATGGAGACAACAGTAGTTCTACCCACACATTGCTGACAGGGTAGACGAAAATAGATATTTACAATAATGTGTGGTAGGTGCTAATACAGTTGTAACTAGAATGTTGAAAGAGCAGTTCCTGATATGGGCAACTGGGGTCAGGGGCTAAGATGAGGAGTGGACATGCAGAAGACATTTTTAGTTGCCTACCTGATAGTTACCTTTCCCATGTGTGAAAATCCCACTTCCTACTATTAAGACAGGGAAGGCCACATGTTTGCATTCCCAGTCATTCTTGTAGCTAGGATATGGACATGGGCCCCATTGTTGGCTAATGAAACTAAGGAATCAAGTGTGCTTATATTACTACAAATAGACTTGAAGGAAGAGCTCTCCTGCATTGCTTTAGGTTGTGAGCATTTGAAATCTCGAATAGCCACAGCCATTTTGAAAGAATGAGGATATTTAAGACTGAAGGCCAACATACTGAGAATGGCAAAGTGGAAAGACACACCCTACTTGCATTTCCAGTCACATCATTGGCCTACCCTGAAGTGTGAAGTGAAGTGAAAGTTGCTCAGTAGTGTCCGACTCTTTGTGATCCCATGGACTGTAGCCCTCCAGGTTCTTCTATCCATGGGATTTCCCAAGCAAGAATACTGGAATGGGTTGCTGTTTTCTTCTCCAGGTCTACCCCGAGGTGCCCCCGTACCCCAGTCTGCTAGTCTGTAGACATTTTGTTATGTTATACAATTAATATCACTAATTACTTAGCCATGGAATACTTGGCTTCTGTGGTAGCTCAGGCAGTAAAGAATCTGCCTGCAGTACAGGAGATTGGGGTTCAATCCTTGGGTCAGGAAGATCCCCTGGAGAAGGGAATGACAACCCACTGCAGTATTCTTCCCAGGAGAATTTCATGGATAGAGGAACCTGGTGGGTTACAGTCCATAGGGTTGTGAAGGAGTTGGATATGACTGAGCAACTAACACACACACATACTGGGTAATTTCACTACAATTCAGAAAGAACTGATACAAATACGAGGGAAATTTTCCAGAAAAGGTAATTTTAATCATTTTAATAAATGAATATGAAATCACCAAACTGCCAAGAAGGAGAATGTCATTCCAAACAAAGGAAAGATCACATAGGGAAATACTGAACATCAACATAATACCAAGTGACTAATAGAGCTGGAGTTTAGTTTATGTGTCAAAAATAGTCTAGAAAATAGACTGAATGTTTACAGTTTGATTTAAATATAGTCAACATTTTAATATGCTTTTCACAACCATTTAGTATGACCTCTTACTGTGTTAAGTTGCTAGATTTTGAAAACACTTCTTTTATGGAAGATAATAAAACAATACTATAAGTGATAATAGTTACTGAATGTGCACTATGTGCCACATGCTAAATTAAACTTTGTGTATTTCTCTTAATACTCATGGAAAATCTACTGTTTGCATCTTGCATATCAGATATGAGGCTATGTGGAAAGCTAAATGACTAATATCATCCAACCAGAAAGTGGGCACAGTCAAGACCAAAAACACTCATCTACTGACACAAAGCCTGCTCTCATAACCACTAGAGGAATTGCTTTGTTTTTCAATTTAGGGATCCCTGGCATTTTGAGAACAATAATTTTTTATTGGGAGTATATTTATCACTATTGACCTCTAGGCATTAAATGCTAGCAGTGCCTTTAGTCATCTTAACAACTCACCAAGACATGCCACATATAAATGTGCATTTGATACAGATGTTGGACTAAAGAAACCTACTTGCAAATCATATAAGCAGTTATTTTGTTCATATTACTTTAGGTTACTGAGACTCTGCTCCAACCTTATACTTCCAAAACAGGTCTCAATGTTTTCTTCTCAAATCTTTCCCACCTGTTGGATGCGAACTAAAATTCTGTGTGTTTGAGTCTCAGATCTATACAGGTAGCAACTGTCCCTGGAAGAAGTGAAACTTTCCTCATCATTTATTTACAACATTGTGAATTAAAGATAAAAGAAAGATATTTGTGGAAATGGGAGCAATCATGAAAGTATACTGCTGATGAAAATATTTAATATTAACACAAAGGAGATTGGAAGCACCATAGGCAAACATCCTTTATGACACTGTGAAGAACTTCCTACCCTAGAATTCTCTAGAATCAAAGGCATGGAGTAAATAAATTTTCCAGCTCCTTCCATTTTACCTTCACAATCAAACAAACATTTAAAAAGTGTGAAAGTCTTCCAAGTAGAAAAACAAAAAGGATGGTGAGATAGTGGTTTTCATAGAATAGTTATCATTTTGTAGATATAAAATCTAAACCCCAAACTATCAAGTGAGAAGAGTGTCTTTATTAGTTAATATGATAGAGGACAGATGTCTTAGCTAGGTGGGCTTGTGTTATTTGGATAATTGTGAAATATGAATAAAAGTTCAATGGGTGTCATAAACATCACTATAAGTAACACAGATAGTTAAGTACTTCTCTACAGAAGACACATGTCATGAGAATTTAAATTAATCCTCATGAAAGTAATTATTACTATATCAAAGAAAAGGTCTAATGGAACATTTTATGTTGATAAAACTTAGAAAAGGTAGCCAAGGGAGCCTAAGTGAATATAAATTAAGCTGCATAATGTTTTCAGGAAGAAATATAAATGCACACATTTTTCTAACACCAGTGCTTGTGCTTTCTTTCTACAATTAAGAAATCTGCAAAATTAAATAACAAAATATATATTAAGTCATTTTAGATTATCTATTAGAGTGTTCTTATTTCAAATAGTTTAAGTTTTGGTGATATTTTAACTGTACTTTAATTAAAATGTAAGAAAATGGAGGATAATAAAAATCAGATCTGAAATTTGTCACCTGTAGGAAATAACCACTATTGTATTTTAAATATTTCTGTAGACTTTTGCATATAGAAAAAAATACATATAAATTGTTGGGATTATTTTAAGTACTTAATATATTTCTCTGTGCCTTGCCCTTTTTTATTCAAAATATTCTGTGATAAGCTTCATATTAGTAATTCTAATTCCATTTAGTGAATATAATAAGGACATGGCAGACTATATATAAATTTTCCATAGTTTTTTAAGTTTTAAAAATTGGGAACTTCTCTTTATTGCCAAATTCAGATTTAAATTGAAGAAAGTAGGGAAAACCACTAGACCGTTCAGGTATGACCTAAATCAAATCCCTTATGATTATACAGTAGAAGTGAGAAATAGATTTAAGGGACTAGATCTGATAGACAGAGTGCCTGATGAACTATGGAATGAGGTTCGTGACATTGTATAGGAGACAGGGATCAAGACCATCCCCATGGAAAAGAAATGCAAAAAAGTAAAATGGCTGTATGGGGAGGCCTTACAAAGAGCTGTGAAAAGAAGAGAAGTGAAAAGCAAAGGAGAAAGGAAACATATAAACATCTGAATGCAGAGTTCCAAAGGATAGCAAAAAGAGATAAGAAAGCCTTCTTCAGCGATCAATGCAAAGAAATAGAGGAAAACAACACAATGGGAAAGACTAGAGATCTCTTCAAGAAAATCAGAGATACCAAAGGAACATTTCATGCAAAGATGGGCTTGATAAAGGACAGATAAAGGACCTAACAGAAGCAGAAGATATTAAGAAGAGATGGCAAGAATAAACAGAAGAAATGTACAAAAAAGATCTTCACGACCCAGATAATCATGATGGTGTGATCACTGACCTAGAGCCAGACACCCTGGAATGTGAAGTCAAATGGGCCTTAGAAAGCATCACTACGAACAAAGCTAGTGGAGGTGATAGAATTCCAGTTGAACTATTCCAAATCCTGAAAGATGATGCTGTGAAAGTGCTGCACTCAATATGCCAGCAAATTTGGAAAACTCAGCAGTGGCCACAGGACTGGAAAAGGTCAGTTTTCATTCCAATCCCAAAGAAAAGCAATGCCAAAGAATGCTCAAACTACCGCACAATTGTACTCATCTCACATGCTAGTAAAGTAATGCTCAAATTCTCCAAGCCAGGCTTCAGCAATAGGTGAACTGTGAACTTCCTGATGTTCAAGCTGGTTTTAGAAAAGGCAGAGGAACCAGATATCAAATTGCTAACATCTGCTGGATCATGGAGAAAGCAAGAGAGGTCCAGAAAAACATCTATTTCTGCTTTATTGACTATGCCAAAGCCTTTGACTGTGTGGATCACAATAAACTGTGGAAAATTCTGAAACAGATGGGAATACCAGACCACCTGATCTGCCTCTTGAGAAATTTGTATGCAGGTCAGGAAGCAACAGTTAGAACTGGACATGGAACAACAGACTGGTTCCAAATAGGAAAAGGAGTATGTCAAGGCTGTATATGGTCACCCTGCTTATTTAACTTATATGCAGAGTACATCATGAGAAACGCTGGACTGGAAGAAACACAAGCTGGAATCAAGATTGCTGGGAGAAATATCAATAACCTCAGATATGCAGATGACACCACCCTTATGGCAGAAAGTGAAGAGGAACTCAAAAGCTTCTTGATGAAAGTGAAAGGGGAGAGTGAAAAAGTTGGCTTAAAGCTCAATATTCAGAAAACGAAGATCATGGCATCTTGTCCCACCACTTCATGGGAAATAGATGGAGAAACAGTGGAAACAGTGTCAGACTTTATTTTTCTGGGCTCCAAAATCACTGCAGATGTTAATTAAGCCATGAAATTAAAAGATGCTTACTCCTTGGAAGGAAAGTTATGACCAACCTAGATAGCATATTCAAAAGCAGAGACATTACTTTGCCAACAAAGGTTCGTCTAGTCAAGGCTATGGTTTTTCCTGTGGTCATGTATGGATATGAGAGTTGGACTGTGAAGAAGGCTGAGCGCTGAAGAATTGATGCTTTGAACTGTGGTGTTGGAGAAGACTCTTGAGAGTCCCTTGGACTGCAAGGAGATCCAACCAGTCCATTCTGAAGGAGATCAGCCCTAGGATTTCTTTGGAAGGAATGATGCTAAAGCTGAAACTCCAGTACTTTGGCCACCTCATGCGAAGAGTTGACTCACTGGAAAGACTCTGATGCTGGGAGGGATTGGGGGCAGGAGGAGAAGGGGACGCCAGAGGATGAGATGGCTGGATGGCATCACTGACTCGATGGACATGAGTCTCAGTGAACTCCAGGAGTTGGTGATGGACAGGGAGGCCTGACATGCTGCGATTCATGGGGTCACAGAGAGTCGGACACGACTGAGTGACTGATTTGATCTGAGCTGATCTTGATGTTCAAAAGTAGTATGTAAAATTAAAAGTTGCAATAAACCACTCTGTAGGTAATCTTTGGTTACCTGTTTTACTTTAAAAATGCAATTTAATGATTAAAAGTGAGATTTTGCAAAGCAATTATTTTTAGAGCTTTTGCTATACTTAAATAAGTATACTTATAGCTTTTGCTATACTTAAACAAGTTTCCCTCCAATATAATGTCAAAATGTAAACCCCAAACTTCTTTTTATCCCACATCCTAAGCTATACTTGTTAGTATTTTTCATCTGTTGGCGCAAGAGCTTATGTCATTTTAAATACTTGTGTTCCTATGACCCTCATTTTCTTCATATTTTCTGACTAATTTCAGGAACATATTAGTTAAGGAGACCCAGGGATGACAGGAAACTTGGAGAAACTTATGAGGCCTGAACATCCTGGTCCCCACCACCCAAATAATCCATGTGTTAGAAAATTAGGTTCAGTGTGACCTCATTCTGACGGTGTATTCTTAAAATGCATTTAAGTATCCTCTGTGAAGGCTACTCCAGAGCAGCCTTGAGGGAGAATTAACTACAACCAGTCACGTCCGAATCTTTACGACCCCATGGACTGACAGTCCATGGAATTCTCCATGACAGAATACTGGAGTGGGTAGCCTATCCCTTCTCCAGTGGATCTTCCCAACCCAGGAATCAAACAAGGGTTTCCTTCATTGCAGGTGGATTCCTTACCAACTGAGCTATGAGGGAAGCCCCTAACTACATGTGCAATAATTAAAGTTCCTTTGTTTAACAATCACTATGTTGAATAATCTTCCTCTCTTGCCTTTTTGATAACTGCTGCTGCTGCTGCTAAGTCGCTTCAGTCGTGTTCGACTTTGTGCGACCCCATAACTACAGGGCTGGAATTCAAGAGAGTTGATGTTAATAGAAGACCACCACCTTCAACAGAGGATGGAACTTGTATAGCCAATATTCAAGTATTGTTTGGGCATCAGTACTGATAGAGAACTAATGGAGTGTTCTTTCATTTAATACCTCAAAATTTATACTGCACCAAAATTAATGTATTTAAATTATAATCTAATTCAAAGAAGGGAAGCACAGCAAGTTCTGACATATCCTAAAGCTAGAATTTACTTTAATATTCATCATAGTTTCTTTAAAAATACACATATTCACCCATTGCTTAAAAATATATTTCTATATATGTAATTTATGTATAATTGCAATATATTATAAAAGTGTGCATAAGTATATTTTTATGTACAAAAGTAACATGAAAGTTCTGTCATCTTATCAGGAGAAAGGCATCCTACTTTCTTCTTCAGTTACAGACAACTCAGGGTGCCAAAAAAATTAACCATTTCAACTTTTTAATTTGTAGGATTTGGATTTTCAGTCTTCTAATATGCATATTTATATTTTTTACCCTCAGAGCTTGGTAAGGTACGAAAACATTCCTAAAAATCTGAGGATCATAACAAAGATTCATGTTTTATTTCCATTAAGATATGCCAAATCTGGATATCACTTGTGAACTGAAATATCTTTACTTTTTGAGGAGTAAATAAATATATTTTAAAAGCCTACTGGCTTGTGGTCAAAGATCAATCTGGATCAATAACAGAAATATGTGTTCTATTAAAAAAAAAAGAAAAGATAATGAGCCTTCTAAATGTATTCATGAAACAAAATCCAAATATGTGATGCCCATAGGTACATCTTTTGAGAAATTATTAGCAGATGATTGGGGAGTAAAAGTGTAAGCACGCATGAGAGAAAAATAAAATTTTAGGGATTCTGTGTTTTGATTGATATTATCTATGAATAGTCCTGATTTCTAAAAAGTTACAGTGACTATCTTTCACTATGATTAAATAACCTCTTTGAAGTACTCTAAATGTTTAAGCTACCTTAAAATGTACTTAGAAAAATATTAGTCATAATAAAGTTAACATTTAGACAATAAACACCCAAGAAAAAATATACACGTAATTGCCATTTCCTATTTCTGTTATATCTTTGAAATTTCCAAACTACTGTTGTATATTTAAAGAAGACTAATTAATTTCAATTCTTGTAATTTAAATCTTGGTATTTTAATATAATATCTCATTATGTTTTAATTATATACCTTACTAATTATTATTCATTATATACATTTATGCTCTTGTTTCCCAAGGATATTTAGTCATTTCTTTCATTTGAAACTATAAATGTAGTTATGTAAGTATCATTATGTATCTTAGACTTTATTCAATAAGTGCTTAATTATGAAGAAAAATTTGTTTTAAAAAACTTTACTGAGGAAAAACATTTATATCTCAATATTTAAATGGTAGCAGTGTTGTAATTCAATTTAAAAATCTGAAAGTTTTAAACATTTAAATAAAAGCAATTTTAATTTCTTCATTATCAGCTAGATTATTTAGTACATACTAGAGAGTGCAACCTAACTGTAAAATTTTACCCAACATAAAAAAATTCCAGAAGAAACTAAGGTGTAGAGAACAAACGTTAGGGAAATGGAGGTATCTCTAGAGATTGGAGGAAAGATTGAGCAGTTAGTACTTCCAAGGCATCAAGTCTCAGTGTCTGTGTGCTAAGTCATTTCAGTTGTATCCAACTATCTGTGACCCTATGGACGGTAGCCTCCAGACTTCTCTGTCCATGGGATTCTCTAGGCAAGAATACTGGAGTGAGTTGCCATGCCCTCCTCCAGGGGTCTTCCCAACCAAGGGATTGAACCTGCATCTTTTAAGTCTCCTTCATTGGCAGGACGGTTCTTTACCACGAGGGCCACCTGGGAGGTCCATCAGTCTCAGTATGCCTGCCAAAATCATGGCATCCTTTGAAGATGTTTCAAACTTCTACCTCTTTCTAAGTGGGCTCTTTATCAAATGATGGTATCTATTTTTACATACTCATTTTTTTCTACTCATATCTGATTGCACCAGTGTTAAGGACCTGATGCCAGACAGTCAATGAAGTGGTCTAATATAAAAATTCTGCCCAGTAAGGATGACAGTAAGCAACTTGAGCAATTTAGCATTCTTCCCTGTGGTTAATAAGGATAGATTTGGGATTAAGGGTAAAAGCATGACTCAGTTATTTGTTAATTGCATTACTTTGGTCTAGTCATTAAACTTTGTTCCATTTTAGTTCCCTAAAATGGGATTTGGAAAATATTAACTAGTGTATAAAATCTACGTCAAAAGGCTGAAAGGAATAATGTATATGAAGCACCTAATATTACCACCTGGCAAAAGTAAATAGCAACAATATGTTATCTATTATTATTATTGACACTGATACAGTAGTAGATACAGAATAATGCTTCTGCCCTCCAATTACTTTCTGTTCTCCACACTGAAAAGGCTATTTAGACATTCGTGTATTCCCATCAAACCTAATTTTACAATTGTTCCTGGATAATTATAAGGCTTCACTTCAAAAATGTGACCATGATTACTCTTCTTTTCATATGTACTTGAGTTAACTTGAGTGAGCAAAAATCTTAGGAAAAAGCATTTTAAGGATGAGATTTACCAAAAAAAAAAAAAAAAAATTGCACTCCTCTTCCTATTTTGTTTCTAGCAGCAGTTTTTGTTCCTTTGCTTCTAATTTGAACATAGAAGTTGATTTGTGGATATTTAAAGTTTTTATTGGGCTTCCCATGTGGTGCCAGTGGTAAAAAACCCACCTCCCAAAGCGGGAGACATAAGAAATGGGGGTTTGATTCTTGGGTCAGGAAGATCCCCTGGAGGAGGGCGCAGCAACACACTCCAGAATTCTTGTCTGGAGAAGTCCATGGATAGAGGAAACTGGCAGGCTACAGTCCATGGGGTCGCAAAGAGTCAGACACAATTGAAGCAAATTAGCATGCACACAGTTTTTCTTAACATGCAGATATTTGAAGTAGATAAATTATAGTGAATTTTTGTGTTGAATGATTTAGTATTGTAATGGATGAATTACAAGTTAGAGATTTGTGGACTATGAAACAATAAGAAATGCAAATTAGTTCCCAAAAGTTTTGAACACCTGGTATTTTCTCTGTTGTTTTATGTCATATGTTCTCTACCTTCCACAAAGAGATTCGGGTTATATCCATGTTCAGTTCTGGATCATTCTCTCTTTTACTTAGTTGATCGTATTTTCAACAAACTCTTAAACATTTTGATAAAATTATTTTTGATGCATATGTAATATACTTTATTATATCTAAAGTAAATACTCAAGAATTCTACTCAATTTGATTTCAAATATTTCCTATAACTGCAAAGATTTAGAATAAGAGAACAAGGGAAAGAGAATGTATAACTTGAAGAGGTTTGGGCGTAGGGACACATGTTCAGAAATCTGTTTGAATGGCCTATCATAAACAGAATGAAAGTGATGCTACTTTTCACAATGGAAGGAAAATACTGAGCAGTCACATACAAGAAATACTAAAAGTCAAAATTCTAAGCCAAAAATCTGCATTTTACTTCACTAATATCTCATCTGTTTAAAATTATTTGGTGTTTTTGCTTAGTCACTCAGTCATGTCTGACTCCTTTGCAACCCCACAGAGTTTTTTGCAACCCTGCCAGACTCCTTTTCCATAGGATTCCCCAGAAACGATTACTGGAGTGGGTTGCCATTTCCTTCTCCAAAGAACCTTCCTGACCCAGGGATCAAAACCACTCTCCTGCACTGGCAGAGAGATCTTTATCACTGAGCCACCAGGGATAACATTATATTGTATGCTTATTTGATACAATACCATTATATTGTATGCTTAATTGATAAAAGGATATGGCAACCTACTCTAGTACTCTTGCCTGGAAAAGCCCATTGACTGAGGAGCCTGGTAGGCTACAGTCCATGGGGTCGCAAAGAGTTGGACACGACTGAGCGACTTCACTTCACTTATAAGTGCTGTTTCTCTGATGAAAATTTTGCAGCCTTGGAAATTTCCCATACCTAACCTGAGTATTTATGGAAGAAAACAGAATAAAAATACTGATTTTAATAACAGGAGTCACTTGTAGCTGACAAATCACTTGTAGCAGATACTTAAAATTTTGGTAGCCTGCGTTCTTTTCCTTCCCTCATTTCTGCAATTTCTAACCTTACCACCTCCCACCTTTCTTATTTACTGTCATGAAAAAATATTTATTATTTCAGAGGTTTAAAAGTAAATGAATTGACTAAATATATCTATACTCTGGAACAGACAAAACAACAAACATTTTACCTTCTCTTTACAAAAAAAAATTGTCTATTTCAGCTACTTGCAGTGACAAATAACACAGCTAGCTGTGTTTCTCTTACCTTACTCCTACCAGTGTCTGAAATAGCTCCTTTGGTGGGACAATCTATAATTTGAGTGTAGATAACACCTACACAAGTGGTTCATTAGTTTAAATAAAGATAAAATATGTGAACTTGGTGGATTTTTACATTGATATAAATTTAAAATCAAGTTGGATACATATCATTCCTCAAAAGTTTGGTGTAACTGAGAAGGAAAAAGGAGAGCTGGGCAACTTAGGGCTTTGGACACTAGACTCCAGCCTCAGCTTGATGCTTTCTTCATGGCTTTGGTCATGATTTTCCTCTTCTAGAAAGCCAAATATTAGCTAATAGCATCTTTAAAATCATCCTAGTGATCTTTTATTTGAATACTGTATTATGCAGACATAATACACTGGATAAATGAATATTAAATCTTTGATTTTTCTCTTTTGAAATTCCTCCTATTGAAAACTTAGCAGATTTGCTTCATTTAAATACACTAACTTCATTATTTAATATACTTATATTGCTTTTTAGAAGTTGACTTCTACCTTTTTTATTTCACAACCGCTCTAAGTTATTCTTACGAATTTCTAAAGATTCATTTGTACTTTCAAAGACTGAAAAATAGACACCATCTTTTACATTCAGATTAATCAGATGAAATAAATTATACCTCACTAAAGTTGATTTAGTAATAACATGATAAAGGTTCCTAACTAAATATTAGTATATTTATTGTAAACTATTTTGAGACATTAGTTTTTGGAATAACAGGATGGTATATCCTGCAGTGATTTTCTCAAGGCATATAATACACATCTAATCTGTGTGTGTGTGTGTGTGTGTGTGTGTGTGTGTATACATACATGGAATTCTCCAGGCCAGAATACTGGGGTGGGTAGCCTTTTCATTCTCCAGGGAATCTTCCCAACCCAGGGATTGAACCCAAGTCTCCTGCATTGCAGGGAGATTCTTTACCAGCTCAGCTACCAGGGAAGCCCAAGAATATTGGAGTGGGTGGCCTGGAAAATCACATGGACGGAGGAGCCTGGTGGGCTGCAGTCCATGGGGTCGCGAAGAGTCGGACACGACCGAGCGACTTCACTTTCACTTTTCACTCTCATGCACTGGAGAAGGAAATGACAACCCACTCCAGTATTCTTGCCAGGAGAATCCAGGGACAGAGGAGCCTGGTAGGCTGCCGTCTCTGGGGTCACACAGAGTCGGACACTACTGAAGCAACTTAGCAGCAGCAGCCTTTCCCTTCTCGAATGGATCTTTCTGACACAGGAATCGAACCGGGTCTCCTGCATCGTAGGCGGATCTTTACCTTATGAGCGGCATATATATATACATATATATATATGTATATATAGTCATTTGAAGGCTTTCCTGGTGGCTTAGACTGTAAAGAATCCGCCTGCAATGAGGGAGACCTGGGTTTGATCCCTGGATGGGGAAGATCCCCTGGAGGAGGGCTGGAAACCCACTCCAGAATTCTTGCTTGAAGAATCCCCATGGACAGAGGAGCTTGATGGGGTTACAGTCCATGGGGTTGCAAAGAGTTGGACACAACTGAGTGACTAAGCATATAGTCATTTGAACCGAGTAACTGTGTATATTTGTATGTACTAGATTTTCCCCCTTTTTTAGCACCATAACTAAGGTTTCTGAGGCTTCTAAGATGAAACCATTCATGACGGTATGTAACAAGTCCACTTATTTTTACATCTACACCTTTGCTATGTTCCATGATTATAAACTGCTTTAAAATTTTTTATAGAAACTTCTCAGAGAATATTTTCTAGTCAGCAATCTAAATCTACTTCAGCGCCTCAAAAATGGCAAGGGGAATTTTTTTGGGGGGATGCTGGGGGAAATTTTTGATAAGAGATAATACACTGAACCACTTACATCATGGAAATCCATACTGCCCTAAAAGGAACAGTTAACACAGTTGTTTGGGGGCTCTACATTAGACATACCTGGAATGTGGGTTAAACAAAAGCAATTTCTGATTACAAGTTAGGATCTCTGGAAGGAGGGTCCCCAAATCAGAATTTTATAAAACTCCTCAGATAATCTTTAGGATTATGAAAATTTAAGAACCTCTAACCCAGAGTGTCTGTCTTTATTTGTCAATTCTGAATCATATCTTTATGGAAGTCAGGCCTATAATTTAAAGGGTTTCTCATCTTCATTATATTCTAAGCAAACTATCATGTGTCTTACAGTGAATACTAGACCCTCAATTTGGAACAAGTGTATCTCTTGTTAATGTGAGGTTCCAATATGGTCTAATGTGCCCAGTCATGCTCCTGAATAAAGTGTCAGCCTCTCGCCATTGATTCGCCTTCCACTTATTAAAGAATTGGATATTTATTTTAAATGTGAAAGAAATTACAACACCTTACAAATTTTAAAAAACCGGCAATACATAAAACATTAATCCAAAATAATATGATGTTTTTATTCATTGATTGACATAGCTCTATAATACCGTTCCCTCTACAGTTTTAAGCTACAGATACATGAATCATCTTTTTAATTATATTTTATACAGAGAGAATAAAAAGTTAATCCAATCTTTTCTCATGAGTATGTGATCAAATTTTCATTATCATTATTAGCTTAGAAAAGTTTCTTTCAATTTTATTACTTATTGAAAGTGTTGTGGAAATGGATGTCAGTTTGCAGGACATCTCTCTATAGCTTTTTCTTACATATGAGCAGCAAGATTTGGAAGAGTTTTCCATAGACTAATTTCTTGCTTATTGTTCACTACCCACCTACTTCAGATGCCATAGCATATTCGTATTGTGACAAGACTACTGGTCTTGCACCTATGGATCATGACAGTGGGTACATCATCACAATGAGTAAAAGCCAATCATACATTAGAGTGGCTACAAATAACTGCACATAACAGTGACTGAATCATATAAATTATCTTACTAAATACAAATTAGGTATATTATATATGCAATTCTCTCAAATCAGACTCCAAAAGTGTCTAAGGTCATTCCAGTACTTATTCTCATCTCTAATTTCACCTTTCTCAGTGGTAAGCACTACACCTCACCCATCTGCTCAAATTGTGCTTTCCAAGTATTAACGATATCTATTTGGTTTGATTTTATCGAGATAGAAGAAGAAAAAAAGATTCTTGGTAGTTAAAATTTAACTTAAAATTCTATTACTATTTTTAGGCAGAGACCTGGGGCTATGTTTAAACTTCTGCTTCTCAAACAACTCACATATACAATGAGTCATTAAATTATGGTAATTTTATTTCCTACTGCCTATCTAGCACTAGAATCTCATCCCTTCTTCCATTCCATTCCATAGTCTGTCAAGAGCATCTCCTTCCTAGAGAACCATAGCAGCCTCCTCCTGCATTAAGTTTTGTCCCCCGCAACCCAACTCATTCTCTAGACTGTTCTCATCATTAGAATGTGCATTTAGTCATTTAAAATCTCTGCTTAATTTCTCCAAAAACTTAGAATCAAGTTTTTGTGCAACATTAGTAAACACAGCGGAGAAGGCAATGGCACCCCACTCCAGTACTCTTGCCTGGAAAATCCCATGGATGGAAGAGCCTGGTAGGCTGCAGTCCATGAGGTCGCTAAGAGTCAGGCACGACTGAGCGACTTCACTTTCACTTTTCACTTTCATGCATTGGAGAAGGAAATGGCAACCCACTCCAGAGTTCTTGCCTGGAGAATCCTAGGGACAGGGGAGCCTGGTGGGCTGCCATCTATGGGGTCACACAGAGTTGGACACGACTGAAGCAACTTAGCAGCAGCAGCAGCAGCAGTAAACACAGTGCAAAAGATCTTCAGGATTGAATCCTTGTCCACAATTTCCCCCTTTCTCCTGCAAACCCAGGGATCTAGCCAAAGCTGACTGATTGGTCTTTCACTGCAATATGTATTTTCTTGCCTCAGTGTCTTGATAGATTCTGAACCATTGCTTAGTCCACTCTGCTCGTTTCATCTGTTTCTTATACTGGATCTATCTTACCTCTCAATTTACAAGTCAGATATTATAAGAGAAATGACTCCTGTACTTTTCAATGGAACTTTGATTTTTCTGTTCTCATGATATTAGTCATATTTTACTCTCACATCTTGTTCAATTGCCTACCTTTTCCCTTAGATTATAAGCCTAATTGAAACTAGAAGCAATGCCTTGCTCATTATTTTCTACCACATACATTAAACCGAATAAGAATTTATTAGAATAAGCAATAACTGAAATAAATAAAAATATTTGGAATCAAACACAGGAGGCATTTTTATGGTATCAGTTATTTAAATGGTCCATAAATTTTCCAATGTATAAACAAGGAATAATGATATACATCTCATGTATATGTTGTGAAAATTATTAATATTACACATAAATAATGAACAGTCCATAGTATGTGCACTGGGAGCACTCAAAAATGAAGTATACTCTCATTAATTAGGTTTTTATCTCTTAACATTAACTTTGAAGTTTATTTTTTGGCATATTCACTTTGGCTAGCTAAAAATACTATCAATCATTTCATTGGTCAAACCACTCATCAAGAAATCCTAACTTTTCTCATTTTTTTTTTTCTCTTGGTTCATTGAATTTCTATGTTGGAAATATTGGTCAATGGATACTCCAATGGGAATAACTTTTTGACCAATAGGAAAATGTCATTTTACATTACACTGTGATATTCTTTTATCATTCTCATATGCTTTTATGTTCTTGACCAGGGTTTTCCTCCGTATATTATTTTTATAAGAAACAACAGCTTCTGATGAGGGCACTATTAGAATGATTATCTCTCAAAAAAAATCCTTTTTCTCTGGTTCACTTCTTTTTTCTTAAAGAATGAATCCATTTTCACAATTACATATTTTCCTTTTGTAATAAAATTCTGCCAGCTGAAATTGACAAAGAGAATTGACCACTTGGTGAGCAATCACTATTTTCTCTCTCACACACACACCCACACACAATTTGAGTGAACAAAATAAATCACTTATAAAAAAAGGAGTGAGTAGGCAAATAAAAACAATAGTATATGAATTGAGGTAAATGGACTGCAACATAATCTTTCAGAAAAATACCTATTTTTCTTATTCAAATTGTCTTTCTGTGAGCTTGAAAAGATTGTGCTGTTCTGGTAAATTGAAATTACTGTGTTGACTATTTTGACAATACAATCAAATGGTTCAGTCATTCTGTGACCACTAGTTTCTCTGGCAGAATCGCAGTCACAGGGACATCTAAAACTGTAAAAAATAATTCTCAATGTAATTTTCAAAAATCTACTGGCTGTAAATAATAATAGAGATGTAAGTTGTATTTCAACTACTAGAACTTGTTTTTTCATTTAGTCTCTATGAAGCCTAACCAAATGTATATACAGGTCATGGTATATGTGCTCAGCTTCAACTGTCCATTCAAATTTAGTCTTTTCCATTTGTATTACAAAAATGAATTGAACCAGATATTTTTAAAGAAAAGTTTATCTTTCATTTCACAGTTCTGTGAAAAAATACTACTCTTTTTGCATTATCTCAAAGTTCTCCCACAAATTCTATGCATTGAACTTTATTATAAATACTATTTTGAAAATAGGCAATATCACTCTCCTTTAAAAGCAAATAAGACATTCTGAATAAAAAGCAAGATGCACACACTAAGATACCTAAAATTATAGGTTCACAAATAAAGTTTCTTGATTATTTTTTTCTTATGTAATTATCACTAAATCAAACAAAGTTGTTCTACTCAGTAAAATGATAATTAATAAATAAGCAATTTCTTCTTCTGTATTCAATCCTGCAACAACACATATATTTTTCCTCCTTAAAAGTCTCTAATTTTTTGATAAATTATAAAGTTTATTATTTTGAACACTGCCCCTACCACTTAAATTTAGGAGAACAAAGTTTGTTTTTGTTACTTAAAGTATTTTACTAGTTTTGTGTCTGCTTTTTATTATAGCACTTTCACCACTAATGTAGGAAATGAAGGTACTATTAATGTATTTTGGGGCCTCAAGAAAAAGTAATTTCAAGGCAATATGAATTTTATAGGAAAAAGTCTCACCCAATATACTTCAGAGTATAATAGTTACAGAGTGAAAAGAATAGTATATTTATCAATTAATAAACATCTATATAACTTTTCAGAGTCAAATGCTGTCCTAGTCTCATACAAACATGAAAAACCTTAAGACAATAACAATTTAGCAATAAAATTAATCATAAATGAAAAACAGCAATGCACATTTCGGAGAACAAGTCATTTGACCAGAAAATGACACTATCATACCTCTGACACCCAGCACATGACAAGCATTCAGTAAATGATAGCTGAAGAAATAGATGAATTTTTTTTTAAACAGATGTGTGTGCCAAGGGTAAGGGGACAGAAAGAGAAGTGCCCTTCCCTTTTTTTCAGGAGTAGAGAAAGATGGAATAAAATAAAGGCTCAAAAGAGAAACTCTTTGATCTGGCTTGAAAGATAGATATGGATTTCCAGGCATAGAAGGGGATGATGAAAGAGGTAAAGTTTACCATTTGAAGAGGTTTAGGAAGGTAAGGGCATTTCAGAAAAAAGAGATAATTTAAATAAAAGGCATACTATTGAGAATAATATGCTCAAATGTTTTGGACTTCATTGTTAGAAGTTTCCATGGTTCTTGTTCGGGGTTTCCCTAGTAGCTCAGATGGTAAAGCGTCTGGCTGATTGTGGGAGACCTGGGTTCAATCCCTGGGTCGGGAAGATCCCCTGGAGAAGGAAATGGCAACCCACTCCAGTACTGTTGCCTGGAAAATTCCATGGACGGAGGAGCCTGGTAGGCTACAGTCCATGGGATCGCAAAGAGTCGGACACGACTGAGCGACTTCACTGTGTCCACTGTGTGTTAGAGGTTTGGCACTGAATGTTTTAAATGTTGTTTTAAAAAAGAAGCATCACATTATGTGACAGAAGAAGAGCTTTGTCAGCAGTTTGGTGAATGACTCAGAGATGGAAAATCTTGAGGAAAGTAAGCAAATGAATTAATGAGATAATACAACGCTTTCCACTGCAGAAGACCCAGGTCATTCCCTGGGTCAGGAAGATCACATGGAGAAGAGAATAGTTACCCTCTCTGGTATTCTTGCCTGGAGAATTCCATAGACAGAGGAGCCTGGCAAGCTACAGTCTGTATGCTTAGTTGCTCAGTCGTGTTCCACTCTATGATCCCATGTACTATAGCCCTCCATGCCCTTCTGTCCATGGGATTCTCCAGGCAAGAATACTGGAGTGAGTTGCCAAGCCCTCCTCAGTCTACAGTCTATGGGGTTGCAAAGAGTCCAATATCACTAAGCAACTAATACTTTCCCTTTCACAACACCTTCTCAGCCATATAGCTATAAGGGCCTACCTAAACTTGGATAATGAAAAAAGAAAGAAGAGACAGAAGTAAAATTGCCATTTCAGAGGTGAAATGGATGGCATCAAATAGATCAGTGTGAAAACACTGCAGGATATGAATTTGTACCTGGTTCTCTTGAGTGGATACACCATTCAATGAAGTAGATAGGGGGAAAAAAAATCAGTGGGAAAGATAAGCTCTATTTCAAGAATATGAGATTGAATAGGATAATGCCAGATTTAGGGCAAAATGTCCAAAAGCTGTTAGAAATGTGATTCTTTGATAAAGGTGGAAAGTTGGAGCCATCATGTTGGTTCATAGTGTCCAATTTCACAAGGGTTGGAAGGAGAGGAAACTGCACAGTTAGAAAGAAAGTAACTGGCAAACTTTGAAATGATTTTGACAAAACAAGAAAAATCTTATTTACAGTAGCCCAAGGAGGTTAAGATGATAAAAAATAATGGTGGAGTGACATTTTCCAGAATAAAGCAGAAAACTCCAAGTGAATGAGAAAATAAGAGTTGAACTTGGAGTGGAGGTGTAGCTGCTTATTTGCCATATTTGTTGTTTTTCAACGAATATAAACATGGGGAAAACTTTAAACTGGGGAAATAAAGCCAAGGATGTATAAAGATTAGTAGATAGGTTAAAGGGAAGATCATGATGGAGTTATTATGTTAAAAAAAAAAAAGATCACAGAGAAAAACATAGAAATCATTGAAAGGATAATTTATAAGAGATCTTTTTTTTTCCAAAGACAAATGAATATCTAGATAAGAATTTAAAGTATGATTAATAATGATAGAGTAGAAGAAAATTGAAAAAATTCATATTTGATGAATTATTTTCTTTAGACTAAAGGTAAATTGGGACGATGGGTTTGAAAAGAGTAGTAAAAGTTTGAAACAGCTCTTGTTCAAAATACTTCTGGAAAATGACAGCCATAAAATGGCATTATAAATCTTACCTCTTGATTCATTGATAGCATTTGTTCACCCAACTCAATGAATATTTTTCAGACAGAGTTGAGTAAACTCTAACAACTCTATGTTTTGAACTATATTATTGCCCTATTGGGCTGATTTCTACCAAAATATTTATTTCTTCCTCTATATTTCCTCTTCCTTTTACATGGCTGTGAGAATTATTGATCTTTGCATATCATAGAACACATTGTTATAATAGTAAATATATTATTGTTTATATAATCCCTCAAAGAATATTGGTTGACTCTGCTTGGCATGGACAGTATGGCGTTAGAAGATCTATGTTTAGATTTGGCCCCTACATTTACTTGTTCTGCATCGTTCAGTTACCTTAAATTGTTTGGTCATTATTAGAAATTGTAGGAATAATATCTATTGGAAGGATCAACTGGGCTAAAGAGTGCAGTTAAATATAGAAGCCAATGCATAAATCCTACCTATAAACACTTGTAGATTTTCTCTTTGCAGATGTCTCCTTTTGACAAAGTAACTTTTGCTGGGACAAACTTACTACTATACCATTCTTTAGTGTTCATTGATGCCTCAACCCTTTCCATCTGCCCAAGAGTGTCATCATGCCCCATTCCTTTCTTTTTTGTTCAACACAGAATTAGATAGATTTGAAGAACTGAGGAAACCAAAATATACCAAAACTGGTTTACTTTACTTTCCTACTTTACTTTAGGAAAGCTACTAGATGAAGGTAAGAATAGATTGAGAAGGTGGATGAAGGAGGGCAAAAATGAAAACCTTGGTAGTAGGAGAATGGGGAAGAGGAATAGGAAACAGTTTTTAGTAACTGTCACTCTGTGGAAATTGTTAGAAAAAAGATAAGATATTTAATGTCATTTGTTCTCTTTTGTGGAATGAATTCCCTTCAACTGCTTTGCAAAGGATTCCAGTACAGATGTAATTTCTTTTTTAAATACTTAAAAAAAAAAAGTTGGTTTGGCTATTGCTTTGAATGAAACATGAGGAGACCATGTTCTTAGGTTATCACTTTAATCCAGTAACAAAAATATTCTTTATCTGATTGTCTACATGATAGGTCTAACCATGTTCACATTATATGTGGGATGTAGAATATCAGGAAATTCAGAACAATATTCATATATAAACTGAACTGGTGAGAAACACAAGTACAAATTTTCCTAAATTAAATGGCCTATGATGGGAATACCAGACCACCTGAGCTGCCTCTTGAGAAATTTGTATGCAGGTCAGGAAGCAACAGTTAGAACTGGACATGGAACAACAGACTGGTTCCAAATAGGAAAAGGAGTACATCAAGGATGTATATTGTAACCCTGCTTATTTAACTTATATGCAGAGTACATCATGAGAAACGCTGGACTGGAAGAAACACAAGCTGGAATCAAGATTGCCAGGAGAAATATCAATAACCTCAGATATGCAGATGACACCACCTTTCTGGCAGAAAGGGAAGAGGAACTAAAAAGCCTCTTGATGAAAGTGAAAGAGGAGAGTGAAAAAGTTGGTTTAAAGCTCAACATTCAGAAAACATTCAGAAGATTATGGCATCCGGTCCCATCACTTCATGGGAAATAGATGGGGAAACAGTGGAAACAGTGGCAGACTTTATTTTTTGGAGCTCCAAAATCACTGCAGATGGTGACTGCAGCCATGAAATTAAAAGATGCTTACTCCTTGGAAGGAAAGTTATGACCAATCTGGATAGCATATTTAAAAGCAGAGACATTACTTTGCCAATGAAGGTCTGTCTTAGTCAAAGCTGTAGTTTTTCCTGTGGTCATGTATGGATGTGAGAGCTGGACTGTGAAGAAGGCTGAGCACGTAAGAATTGATGCTTTTGAACTGTGGTGTTGGAGAAGACTCTTGAGAGTCCCTTGGACTGCAAGGAGATCCAACCAGTCCATTCTGAAGGAGATCAGCCCTGGGATTTCTTTGGAAGGAATGATGCTAGAGCTGAAACTCCAGTACTTTGACCACCTCATGAGAAGAGTTGACTCACTGGAAAAGACTCTGATGCTGGGAGGGATTGGTGGCAGGAGGAGAAGGGGATGACAGAAGATGAGATAGCTGGATGGCATCACTGACTCAATGGACTTGAGTCTGGGTGAACTCTGGGAGTTGGTGATGAACAGGGATGCCTGGCGTGCTGCAATTCATGGGGTCGCAAAGAGTCGGACATGACTGAGCGACTGAACTGAACTGATGAATCTAAAGCACCATATTTCTCTATGTTTCTTAATAGGCATGTTTGGATAAATCATATATATTAGTTTAAACTAATTCCTTTTTCTACCTCTTAGCTCCAATCCCATCCCTCCCCCCCAAAAAAAGACTTTCTCAAATGTCTATCTATAAAATTCCCATGGATTCTCATAAAAAATATTCACCCAAATGAAGGCATTTTGAAAGAGAGGGAGAGTGGCATTTAATACATAATTCAAAAAATCATTTTTCTATAAAGCAACTATAAAAAAAGATACAAATAAGTAAATATTTGTCTATAAAGCAACTACCAACAAAAGATACATAAGTAAGTGAAACAGTATAACAGAGGACTTACTAAATGGAGAAGAGTGTCTATCCATTCAGTTCCATAAATAACCAGTTCATTTCTCATTTTTACCATCATATTTTATTTAAATAAGGAGATTTTAAAAACCAAATTTAGTATCGAACTAAAAGATATTGAAATGTATTAAAAAAACAAAAATGTGTATTTTTATCTTGTTAAAATATATATTATATGGCTAAAAACTGGTAGGTAGTGTTATATATGTGTATAAGGGTACACATTTAAAGCATTTGATAATAATGACATGTATTATATATAAACATATGCTCATTCCCTAGTTGAAAAGTTAACATTTAAATGACTCTATTTAGAGTAGAAAATTAAGCATGGGTGGTTTAGTCACTAAGTTTGTCTCATTCTTTAGACCCCATGGACTGTAGCCTGCCAGGCTCCTCTATCCATAGGATTTTCCAGGCAAGAATATGGAGTCGGTTGCCATTTCTTTCTCCCGAAAATTATGAATATATTTTAATAACAGATTCAAGTGCTGAATACATACTAGAGAAATTAAAATAATAGATAACTGGATTGACAAGGTATCCTTCAGGATAAATATAATAAAATGAAATGAATCCTATTTTTATGCTGAGACATTTGCATAATGAATATTTGTGTAATTAGGGATAGAATTCACTGTATTAAATTACCTTTTGAGAAACTAGAGGCATCTTGAATTGAGATGATTATAAAGGGTTAAGTCAAAATAGTACAGCAATTATTCTATAACATTATATTGATGTAATTTACCATTCTCTTCAAGAAAATTAGAGATACCAAGGGAACATTTCATGCAAAGATGGGCTCGATAAAGGACAGAAATGGTATGGACGTAACAGAAGCAGAAGATATTAAGAAGAGATGGCAAGAATACACAGAAGAACTGTACAAAAAAGATCTTCATGATGCAGATAATCACGATGGTGTGATCACTGACCTAGAGCCAGACATCCTGGAATGTGAAGTCAAGTGGGCCTTAGAAAGCATCACTATGAACAAAGCTAGTGGAGGTGATGGAATTCCAGTTGAGCTATTTCAAATCCTGAAAGATGATGCTGTGAAAGTGCTACACTCAATATGCCAGCAAATCTGGAAAACTCAGCAGTGGCCACAGGACTGGAAAAGGTCAGTTTTCCTTCCAATCCCAAAGAAAGGCAATGCCAAGGAATGCTCAAACTACCGCACAATTGTACTCATCTCACACGCTAGTAAAGTAATGCTCAAATTCTCCAAGCCAGGCTTCATCAATAGGTGAACCGTGAACTTCCTGACGTTCAAGCTGGTTTTAGAAAAGGCAGAGGAACCAGATCAAGTTGCCAACATCCACTGGATCAGAAAAACATCTATTTCTGCTTTATTAACTGCGCCAAAGCCTTTGACTGTGTGGATCACAATAAACTGTGGAAAATTCTGAAAGAGATGGGAATACCAGACCACCTGATCTGCCTCTTGAGAAATTTGTGCAGATCAGTAAGCAACAGTTAGAACTGGACATGGAACAACAGACTGGTTCTAAATAGGAAAAGGAGTACATCAAGGCTGTATATTGTCATTCTGCTTATTTAACTTATATGCAGAGTACATCATGAGAAATGCTGGACTGGAAGAAGCACATCTGGAATCAAGATTGCTGGGAGAAATATCAATAACCTCAGATATGCAGATGCCAGCACCCTTCTGGCAGAAAGTGAAGAGGAACTCAAAAGCCTCTTGACGAAAGTGAAAGTGGAGAGTGAAAAAGTTGGCTTAAAGCTCAACATTCAGAAAATGAAGATCATGGCATGTGGTCCCATCACTTCATGGGAAATAGATGGGGAAACAGTGGAAACAGTGGCAGACTTTATTTTTTTGGGCTCCAAAATCACTGCAGATGGTGACTGCTGCCATGAAATTAAAAGATGCTTACTCCTTGGAAGGAAAGCTATGACCAACCTAGATAGCATATTCAAAAGCAGAGACATTACTTTGCCAACAAAGTTTTGTCTAGTCAAGGCTATGGTTTTTCCTGTGGTCATGTATGGATGTGAGAGTTGGACTGTGAAGAAGGCTGAGCGCTGAAGAATTGATGCTTTGAACTGTGGTGTTGGAGAAGACTCTTGAGAGTCCCTTGGACTGCAAGGAGATCCAACCAGTCCATTCTGAAGGAGATCAGCCCTGGGATTTCTTTGGAAGGAATGATGCTAAAGCTGAAACTCCAGTACTTTGGCCACCTCATGTGAAGAGTTAACTCATTGGAAAAGACTCTGATGCTGGGAGGGACTGGGGGCAGGAGGAAAAGGGGACGACAGAGGATGAGATGGCTGGATAGCACCACTGACTCCATGGTTGTGAGTCTGAGTGAACTCCGGGAGTTAGTGATGGACAGGGAGGCCTGGCGTGCTGCGATTCATGGGGTCGCAAAGAGTTGGACACGACTGAGCGACTGAACTGAACTGAAGTGAACTGACTCCAGGTATTTCTTGACTTCCTACGTTGCATTACAGTCCCCTATAATGAAAGGGACATCTTTTTTCGGGTGTTAGTTCTAAAAGGTCTTGCAGGTCTTCATAGAACTGTTCAATTTCAGCTTCTTCAGCATTACTGGTCGGGACATAGACTTGGATTACCGTGATATTAAATGGTTTGCCTTGGAAATGTTCAGAAATCATTCTGTCATTTTTGAATTGCATCCCATCCAAGTACTGCATTTCAGACTCTTTTGTTGACTATGATGGCTACTCCATTTCTTCTAAGGGATTCTTGACCACGGTAGTAGATGTAATGGTCATCTAAGTTAAAATCACGCATTCCAGTCCATCTTAGTTCACTGATTCCTAGAATGTCCACATTCACTCTTGCCATCTCCTTTTTGACCACTTCCAATTTGCCTTGATCTTGCTAAAATTGAAATACAATCTTTGGTACTTCAAGTGTCTAAAAATAGTTAGGACAATGAGTCCCTGCTTAAGACTGTTAAGGACTGAACTGATAGAGTAGTTTGATGTATGGCTTCGTTTAGTGGTTTTGGTTGTTTTTTTTTTTTTTGATGGCCAGAGCAAAAGAAGATTTCCATGGAAGTCTCAGTTTGAGAAGTTTGTTTGTTTTTTTTTCCTAATGACCTAAATGAACTAGGAATCTCCTGTGGCATATATTGTCTTGTCTCAGCATTTGGACTGCATTTACAACTTTTAAGAATGCTCAGTGCTACATGTATGATTGTACACATATGAAAATTAAGTTACATGTGTTGTAGAACTTGTAATTTTGGCTTGATATACACTTAATATATCCTCCCTATTGACTGGTGATCCCATTTGAAAAGATACACGGCTAGCAGTAGTGCCACAACATTTATCTCCCATCCAGTATCTTCTCTCATATAAGTGCTTCCCTGGTGGCTCAGACGGTAAAGTATCTGCCTGCAATGCAGGAGACTCGGGTTTGATCCCAGGGTCAGGAAGATCCCCTGGAGAAGGAAATGGCAACCCACTCCAGTACTCTTGCCTGGAAAATCCCATGGACAGAGGTGCCTGGTAGGCTACAGCCCATGGGGTCGCAAAGAGTCAGACACAACTGAGCGACTTCACTTTCTTTTTCTTTTCTTAAATCCAGTAAGAATAGCGTGAAGTTTTTTTTTTTTTTTTCCCCCAAGACGAACCATCTTCGGTGCATTATAATTCTGGTTGTACCTATCAATATAAACATTATAAAAAGAAAAAATAAACAAAAACAAGTCAATATTCTTTCTCTGTCCAAACTCAGAAATCTGAGACCTTCTGGCTCAGTAGTCCCCTGGAAATACACTGCTGCTGTAATTATTCAGCTTCCGCTTTTTTGAAGCCGCATTGTGATATTCCCAACAGAGAATGGAAAGCACAAATGCGAGTCTGAATTTCAAGTTTCACAATCAGTTTTTCCACCCACGCTATTTAAATATCCTGTTCTCTATTGCTTTGAAGGGTTTGTGATCCAACTCCACTGTGAAACATTTTGTATCCTAGAAAGGAATGGATTTCTGTACTGAATAAATTCAGCCTGCCTTGAGAAATAGTTCCTCCGGTGAAAAAACAAATAAGTAAATTTCATCCTAAAAGGTTACAATTTGGGTATTAGAGCCCAATTATATCATTGAGGCATGCTGAAACATTTAGCCAAAATATAGAGAAATGTCCTTTACAGGAGGATCAATGAGTATGTATGTGAGAAGTCAAATGTCCAAATATGCTGACTGTAAAAGAGAAATATATTTAATGGTGTGCTTATCACTTATTCCTTAATTTTGTCTTCCCAAAGGCTTAAACACTCCAGTACTCTTGCCTTGGAAATCCCATGGACGGCGGAGCCTGGTGGGCTGCAATCCATGGGGTCGAGAAGAGTCGGAGATGACTGAGGGACTTCACTTTCACTTTTCACTTTCATGCTTTGGAGAAGGAAATGGCAACCCACTCCAGTATTCTTGCCTGGAGAACCCCAGGGATGGGAGCCTGGTGGACTGCCATCTATGGGGTCGCACAGAGTCGGACAGGACTGACGTGACTCAGCAGCAAAGGCTTAAAGAAATCCAGGCTTATCATAATCTAGTAGAGTGATAAGAAGGAAGAATCAATTTGTTTATGCCTCCAATGACAGTTATTTGATTTATTGGTTTTCCTGTCTTTGTATCCACCAGACTATGAGATAGCTTAGATTGTAGATTACACTGATTTTACATTTTTATATACCTCACTTCTAGCCTAAGATCTGTTGTATATGCAATGCCCAATAAATATGTTTAGTTAATCAATGCAATGTAATATGAGATGGTTTATTGTGGGTTGAAAATTCTTTGTTTGCTTAAACCCATGGGAAACTAATTGGGTCAACAAATACTCCTACTTTCTCCCTTGGGCTCCTTGCTTAAGTTTTCCTTGACTATCCACAACTACCTGTAATATATTTTTAATCACATCAATTATATATACATTGCAAAGACCTCTGGGAGTTTGATGTAAGAAAATTAACTTCTTAGCTGAATTTTTACTGGAGAACATTCAGGTTTAATGTGTTGGTAAGGATTAATATTCTAATACTACCAAGACCAAAAGTTATTGGGTCATCCATATAGCCATTTATTTTTATTCATTCATCCATTTATTCATTCAAACAGCATTCAGTAACTTCCACTTATTATGTACAAAACATGATACTGGATGCTTGGGCAGAAGAAAAACAGTTTCTTTTAAGAACTTTTAGTCTACCAAGCTTATTTTGTCTATCTTTGCAAAAGCCTCATTATCAAGAACATGTGGTGGAAATGCAAAGATAATAATCAACCAGTGCTTCTAACCTTTTTAAGGTCAGGAGTGCCTGTAAGATTCTGAAGAAAGCTAATGATATTCTCATCATAATTGCAAGTATACATACATTAAGTTTATTTTTATTGTTTCGTATGATTTACAGAAAAATAGAAGTTTACCCAGGGGTTGAAAATTAAGAAAAACCTTCTAATTTGGTTTAAAATATTTATTATTTTAAAGATAAAAAGGGGCAATCTGAAAAGAAAAAGTCTTTTCACAGCCCATCACTATTAATTTTAATATATTTCCCTTTAATAAAAACTTTTATCAATTCATCTTTAAAGTTTCCCCTTCCTCATTCTCATTACCCTTAAAACAAACATCACCTCTACTATCTTTCCCTGATTGTCTATTTCCTTAAGATAGTCTCCAAACATTCTAAAGTTGGTTGTCTTTTCCAATCTTCTATAACTACTGGTTCAAATAACATCAACCTCAAATAAAATCACATTTCTCTAAGTCCTCAAACACTGCTACCATCCTAAAATAATGAATTGTTGAAATCCTAGGCACTGCTTGATCCCGGTAATTGTGTTGAATTTACATAGGTAAACTAATGATTTTATAGAAAATCACTATGTGCAAACATATTTTTAAACTTCCAAATTATACAAAATCACTTTATATACTATAAAGTCTGCATTAATTCTGAAGATTATTTAAAAATTAAGATAAAACTCTTCCTACCATTAGATTTATAGATTTCCAATAAATTTTGCCAAACAGCTTAGATACTTTTTAATAGGACATATTTTCATCTTAAGATATTCACGTTCAGCACCCATACTTTGCAATTAAGATAGCAGCATGAAGAAATATTGTTAGCTGTTAGTGTCATGTGTGACAGTAATATAAAGTTAATTGATATATGAGTTACAAAATTATACTGCTGGTTATTGCTTGAAGGCCTAATGTTGAGCCCCAGTTTCCATCAGGTGACAGTTTTAATATCTGCTGGTGATGCTCATTTTATCTGTAGCAGCTGCTTAATTTTTCCTGGTTAGAGGAAAGATTTCAAAAATTGAAACACTGTGAGGTCTTTGGGAAAAGGAGAAAAAATAGAACAGAGGAAATAAGCTTTATTTATAGAAATATATTTATCATAGATAAATCATATCCATTTCACATTTTCTCATGTTTGTGTGATGGAAAACCTAAATACTTTTAGATATGAAAATTAGCAATGAATCTATATAAGCATTTCCAAATAGTTTTAAACTTAAAAAATGTTTTTTAATTTTTTAAATTATTTTTTTTATTGAAGGATAATTGCTCTACAGAACTGTGTTGTTTCTGCTAAACATCAACATCAATCAGCCATAGGCATACATATGTCCCCTCCCCATAGAATCCCCCTCCCACCTTCTTCCCCATCCCACACCTCTAGTTTGTTACATAGCCCATGTTTGAGTTCCCTGAGTCGTATTGCAACCTCCCATTGGCTATCTATTTTACATACAGTAATGTAAGTTTCCATATTTCTCTCTCCATACATCCCACCCTCTATTTCCTCCCTCTTCGCTCCTCTTGTCCATAAGTCTGGTCTCTATTACTGTCTCACTCTATTTAATCATCCTCAGTTCAGTTCAGTTCAGTTGCTCAGTCGTGTCTGACTCTTTGCGACCCCGTGAATCGCAGCATGCCAGGCCTCCCTGTCCATCACCAACTTCCAGAGTTCACCCAGACTCACGTCCATCGAGTCAGTGATGCCATCCAGCTATCTCATCCTCTGTCATCCCCTTCTCCTCCTGCCACCAATCCCTCCCAGCATCAGAGTCTTTTCCAATGAGTCAACTCTTCTCATGAGGTGGTCAAAGTACTGGAGTTTCAGCTTTAGCATCATTCCTTCCAAAGAAATCCCAGGGCTGATCTCCTTCAGAATGGACTGGTTGGATCTCCTTGCAGTCCAAGGGACTCTCAAGAGTCCTCTCCAACACCACAGTTCAAAAGCATCAATTCTTCAGCTCTCAGCCTTCTTCACAGTCCAACTCTCACATCCATACATGACCACTGGAAAAAGCATAGCCTTGACTAGACAGACCTTTGTTGGCAAAGTAAAGTCTCTGCTTTTGAATATGCTATCTAGGTTGGTCATAGCTTTCCTTCCAAGGAGTAAGCGTCTTTTAATTTCATGGCTGCAGTCACCATCTGCAATGATTTTGGAGCCCCAAAAAATAAAGTCTGCCACTGTTTCCCCATCTATTCCCCATGAAGTGATGGGACCACATGCCATGATCTTAGTTTACCGAATGTTGAGCTTTAAGCCAATTTTTTCACTCTCCTCTTTCACTTTCCTCAAGAGGCTTTTTAGTTCTTCTTCACTTTCTGTCATAAGGGTGGTGTTATCTGCATATCTGAGGTTACTGATATTTCTCCAGGCAATCTTGATTCAAGCTTGTGCTTCTTCCAGACCAGCGTTTCTCATGATGTACTCTGCATAGAAGTTAAATAAGCAGGGTGACAATATACAGCCTTGATGTACTCCTTTTCCTATTTGGAACCAGTCTGTTGTTCCATGTCCAGTTCTAACTGTTGTTTTGTGACCTGCATAGGAAGAGGCAGGTCAGGTAGTCTGGTATTCCCATCTCTTTCAGAATTTTCCACAGTTTATTGTGATCCACACAGTCAAAGGCTTTGGCATAGTCAATAAAGCAGAAATAGATGTTTTTCTGGAACTCGCTTGCTTTTTCCATGATCCAGTGGATGTTGGCAATTTGATCTCTGGTTCTTCTGCTTTTTCTAAAACCAGCTTGAACATCAGGAAGTTCATGGTTCACATATTGCTGAAGCCTGGCTTGGAGAATTTTGAGCATTACTTTAATAGCGTGTGAGATGAGTGCAGTTGTGCGGTAGTTTGAGCATTCTTTGGCATTGCCTTTCTTTGGGATTGGAAGGAAAACTGACCTTTTCCAGTCCTGTGGCCACTGCTGAGTTTTCCAAATTTGCTGGCATATTGAATGTAGCACTTTCACAGCATCATGTTTCAGGATTTGGAATAGCTCAACTGGAATTCTATCACCTCCACTAGCTTTGTTTGTAGTGATGCTTCCTAAGGCCCACTTGACTTCACATTCTAGGATGTCTGGCTCTAGTTGAGTGATCACACCATTGTGATTATCTGGGTCGTGAAGTTCTTTTTTGTACAGTTCTTCTGTATGTTCTTGCCACCTCTTCTTAAGATCTTCTGCTTAAGTCCATTCCATCTCTGTCCTTTATTGAGCCCATTTTGCATGAAATGTTCCCTTGGTAGCTCTAATTTTCTTGAAGAGATCTCTGGTCTTTCCCATTCTGTTGTCTTCCTCTATTTCTTTGCGTTGATCACTGAGGAAGGCCTTTTTTCTCTTCTTGGTATTCTTTGGAACTCCATTCAGATGCTTATATCTTTCCTTTTATTCTTTGTTTTTCACTTCTCTTCTTTTCACAGCTATTTGTAAGGCCTCCTGACACAGCCATTTTGCTTTTTTGCATTTCTTTTCCTTGGGGATGGTGTTGATCCCTGTCTCCTGTACAATGGCAGGAACCTCATTCCATAGTTCATCAGGCACTCTATCTATCAGCTCTAGGCCCTTAAATCTATTTCTCACTTCCACTGTATAATCATGAGGGATTTGATTTAGGTAGTACCTGAATGGTCTAATGGTTTTCCCTACTTTCTTCAGTTTAAGTCTGAATTTGGCAATAAGGAGTTCATGATCTGAGCCACAATCAGCTCCTGGTCTTGTTTTTGCTGACTGTATAGAGCTTCTCCATCTTTGGCTGCAAAGAATATAATCAATCTGATTTCAGTGTTGACCATCTGGTGATGTCCATGTGTAAAGCCTTCTCTTGTGTTGTTGGAAGAGGGTATTTCCTAGGACCAGTGCATTCTCTTGGCATAACTCTACTAGCCTTTGCCCTTCCTTATTCTGTACTCCAAGGCCAAATTTGCCTGTTACTCCAGGTATTGGCAAACCACTTCAGTATTCTTGCCTTGAGAACCCCCATGAACAGTATGAAAAGGCAAAATGATAGGATCCTGAATGAGGAACTCCACAGGTCAGTAGGTGCCCAATATGCTACTGGAGATCAGTGGAGAAATAACTCCAGAAAGAATGAAGGGATGGAGCCAAAGCAAAAACAATACCCAGTTGTGGATGTGACTGGTGATAGAAGCAAGGTCTGATGTGGTAAACAGCAATATTGCATAGGAACCTGGAATGTTAGGTCCATGAATCAAGGCAAAGTGGAAGTGGTCAAACAGGAGATGGCAAGAGTTAACATCAACATTCTAGGAATCCGTGAACTAAAATGGACTGGAGTGCATGAATTTAACTCAGATGACTATTATATCTACTCCTGTGGGCAGGAATCCCTTAGAAGAAATGGAGTAGCCATCATGGTCAACAAAAGAGTCTGAAATGCAGTACTTGGATGCAATCTCAGAAACAACAAAATGCACTCTGTTCATTTCCAAGGCAAACCATTCAATATCACAGTAATCCAAGTCTATGCCCCAACCGGTAACACTGAAGAAGCTGAAGTTGAACAGTTCTATGAAGAATTACAAGACCTTTCAGAACTAACACCCAAAATAGATGTCCTTTTCATTCTAGGGGACTGGAATGCAAAAGTAGGAAGTCAAGAAACACCTGGAGTAACAGGCAAATTTGGCCTTGGAATACGGAATGAAGCAGGGCAAAGACTATTAGAGTTTGCCAAAAAAATGCACTGGTCATGGCAAACATCCTCTTCCAACAACACAAGTGAAGACTCTACACATGGACATCACCAGATGATCAACACTGACATCAGATTGATTATACCCTTTGCTTTAAACTCAACATTCAGAAAATGAAGATCATGGCATCTAGTCCCATCACTTCAAGGGAAATAGATGGGGAAACAGTGGAAACAGTGTCAGACTTTATTTTATTTTTTTATTTTTTTGGCTCCAAAATCACTGCAGATGGTGACTGCAGCCATGAAATTAAAAGACACTTACTCCTTGGAAGAAAAGTTATGACCAACCTAGATAGCATATTGAAAAGCAGAGACATTACTTTGCCAACAAAGGTCTGTCTAGTCAAGGCAATGGTTTTTCCAGTGGTCATGTATGGATGTGAGAGTTGGACTGTGAAGAAAGCTGAGTACCAAAGAATTGATGCTTTTGAACTGTGGTGTTGGAGAAGACTCTTGAGAGTCCCTTGGACTGCAAGGAGATCCAATCAGTCCATTCTGAAAGAGATCAGCCCTGGGATTTCTTAGGAAGGAATGATGCTAAAGCTGAAACTCCAGTACTTTGACCACCTCATGCAAAGGGTTGGCTCACTGGAAAAGACTCTGATGCTGGGAGGGATTGGGGGCAGGAGGAGAAGGGGATGACAGAGGATGAGATGGCTGGATGGCATCACTGACTCGATGGATGTGAGTTTGAGTGAACTTCAGGAGTTGGTGATAGACAGGGAGGCCTGGCGTGCTGCGATTTATGGGGTCACAAAGAGTCGGACACGACTGAGCAACTGAACTGAACTGAGAAGGGAAATTAACTTGAAGGAGACCCTACAGATATTAACTTAGGAAAAAATAATTACACTGCTTAATCTGATTTGAATTTTAGAAGTCAAAATAGATTTGTTGTGGTTTAGTTGCTAAGCTTTGTCTGACTCTTTTGTCATGCCATGGACTGTACCCTGCCAGGCTCCTCTGTCCATGTGGTTTTCCAGGCAAGAATACTGGCATGAGTTGCCATTTCCTTCTTCAGGGTATCATCGTGATCCGGGAATCAAACCCACATCTCCTGCAGTGGCAGGCAGATTCTCTACCACAGATCTTTCTGGAAAGTCCCCACCATAGATTGATCCTAACAAAAAAGCACAGATCAGTTGTTTATTCACCATCATAAACTAATGGGATGTAGCCAAATGAAAGACATTTATAATTCACTATTATAATAATCCTCATACTTGAATCTCCTCAGCATTTGTTGAATAAAAAAAATTAATAGTACTGAAATGAGTATTTATGCCTTCCAGAAAGAACTCCTCATTCTTGGATTGCACCCATGCTTTAGTTTAGTCATCTCAAAAAATAGTTCATAGAAGTTTTGAATTTAATTAATACTTTTCATTAAAATTCATTTTAAGTAATGAATTTTAAAATAAATACTTTTAATGCTCATTAATTATTCATATAAAATAAGAATTAACTATTAAAGCGAATTTTAAAATTGAATCAAATGTACATACTGAGATTATATTGGGGAAAAAAAAAACCTTTAGGTTATCTTTATTAAAACAAATTTTATCCTCAAGTATTTATTGAGCATAGGTTTCAAATCCAGTCTGTTTCAGCTACTTGAAAATTGATTTAAAAAAAAAGTCAGATATTGCAGGTCTCATGGGAGACAAAAATATATGGAATTAACATTTGTAAAGTCAATAAACATATTTGATGGTTACAAGTTAGAGTTTCCAGATAAAATACAGGACTATCAAAATCATAAAAGTAAATGTGTTTTTAAGATAAATTAGAAATAACTTTTTGGTATATGTATGTCCTTTATTGCATGTTTTGTGGGACATACATACACTAAAAACATATTTGCTGTTAATTGAAATTAAATTTAATGAGGCACACCATATTTTTATTTGCTAAATTTAGCAACCTTATGATAGATGTTGTAGGAAAAAAGAAGTGTAAGAATGAAAGAGGGGTGCAGGGATTGCTGGGAGTATGTGGGGGAGGGAGTGTGGAAGTAAAGTAAAAATTGATACAAATTTGAAGGAGATGACTTCCTCAGCCAAAGGGTTATTTGGGAAAAAAGTGTTCTAACCAGATGGATTGCTAGAAATAAATTACCAAGGCAAAACTGTGTCTGACTTGATACAGAAATAGTTTAATCATGGCTTCAATTGAAAGATTACTAATAACTTAATGGATGTGTACCCCCTCAACAGAGTTAAAGAAATTTCTCAAAATGATTGTTGTACATGGTCACTATTACAATCCAGGTATGGGCTGTCTCTATAAAATTACATTTCTTAATGACAAGTACCTACAATTCCTTATTTAAACAAACAAAAAAAAAATGTTGATCCTAATGCTTCTGGGGGCGGGGTGGGAAAGTGTTTGTTTGTTTGTTTTTTTCTCTTTCAGAGGTAAATTCATTTTCCAACCACAAGTAAAATATTTATACCAGTTATGTGGTATATGGTCTTAGAATTAATATATCTCTAGAACAAAGTAGCTAGTTGTCTTTCAGTAGATTCCAAGTTAACGTAGTTTTGTTTCAAATGAGCGTTCTCTTTAAAGAAGCCTTTGGGAATCGTCCTACACTGTTGATGGGAATGCAAATTGGTATAGTCACACGGAAAATAGTGAGGAGGTTCCTTTAAAAACTAAAAATAGAGCTACCATATGACCCAGCAACCCCTCTCCTAGGCATAGACCCAGAGAAAACCATAATTTGAAAAGATACATGCATCCCAATGTTTAATTGCAACACTGTTTACAATAGCCAGGGTATGGAAGCAACCTAAATGTCCATTAACACAGCAATAGACAGAGATGTGGTACACATATATAATGGAATATTACTCAGCCATCAAAAGAACAAAATAATGTCAATTGTAGCACTCAGTGGGTAAAGATTCTGCCTGCAATGTAGGAAATGCAGGTCAATCCCTGGTTCAGGAAGATCCCCTGGAGGAGGGCAGGACAACCCACTCCAGTATTCTTACCTGGAGAATCCCATGGACAGAGGAGCCTGATGGACTACAGTCCATAGGGTCGCAAAGAGTTGGGCGTGACTGAAGTGAGTGTACACACACATTTGCAGCAACATGGATGGGCCTAGAGACCATCATATTGAGTGGAGTAAGTGAGACACAGAAAAGCAAATATATCATATCACTTATATGTGGAATCGATAAAAATTGTACAAAAGAAATTATTGATGAAACAGAAATAGAGTCACAGATGTGGAAAACAAACATATAGTTACCAGGGGATAAAGTAGGCAAGGGGTAAATTGGGAGACTGAGATTGACATACACACACTACTATATATAAAATAGACAACTAATAAAGATCTACTGCATAGCACAAGCAATTCTACTCAATACTCTGTAATGGTCTATTGCAAAATAATCTGAAAGAAGAGTAGATATATGTATACGTATAACTTATTCACTTTGCTGTACATCTGAAACTAGCATAACATTGTAAATCAACTATATTCCAATAATTTTTTAAAAGAAACTTTAAAATAGCTCTAAAAAAAAATAGTTCTAGTTGGACCAATGGTAAGCAATGATTCAATTAACTAAAATTTAGATAAGTTGAATGATACTCCTATGAGTACAAAATACCTTAAATTTTAATTATGAAATGATAATAATCCTTGGATATAAAAATGACTGCCTTAGTTTAAAATAATATAAATTTCTAAATGATATAAAAATAATTCAAATAACAGCAGCTTCCCACTTGTTATATAACAGAAATATATATCTACATTTGCAAAATTGAGTGTTAAATTGGAAAATAATACAAAAATATATTTTCCTTATGTATGCATGTCAGAAGAGTTCTTTGTCTGACTTTTCTGGTAAATGCCCCCTTCCCAGTCTTTTATCTTCTGTATTTAATCACAGCTTCACTGCTATTAATGCCTTTCCAGATAATACTGCTTTTTTTATTATTATATTTTTGCTTGAAAATAGGATGAATGACATGATGTAGTAATAGTTAAACAACAACCAGGACTTCATGAACCATACATGGAAGACAGTGAGTGACTATAAAACTGATTTAGCTAGTTGAAAAAATCTACAAGTAATCATGCCCTTGGAGAACAAGATGGATTCTTGCCATATTTAATTTCCTCATGTAATAGAAGCAAGAGTGTTACCTGCTGAAATTATTAAGCATATAATAATTAAAATGTATTATATTATGGCATGAAAACACAATAATAAATATACATCTTTCTCTAATAACCAATCTAAGTATAAATAATTATTCAACATATATTAATTTTTGCATGTATATGCATTATTCTTTCTAAATTAATTAAGTTTAATTGGAAGATAATGACTTTACAATATTGTGATGGTTTTCCATACATCATCATGAAAAGGGCACAGACATACATCAGTATTAATATACATTCATTTTTGAAAGACCACAGCAGTCCCAATCATTTTGGCACCAGGGACTCATTTCATAGAAGATAATTTTTCCTAAGACTGGGGTAGGGGACGATTTCAGGATGATTCAAGCACATCACACTTATGGTGCACTTTATTTCTAATCTGATGTTGCTGTTGTTCTCACAGGAGGTACTGGTCTGTGGCCTGCTGTTGCTGCTGCTGCTAAGTCGTTTCAGTCGTGTCCGACTCTGTGCGACCCCATAGACGGTAGCCCGCCAGGCTCCCCCGTCCCTGGGATTCTCCAGGCAACAACACGAGTGTGGCCTGGAGGATGGCAAACCCTGAGCTATAGCAAGTATTAAAAAGTAAAAAGTATTGGGAAAAAAACCTAAAACTATGGAATTTGTTTCTCTTACAGAAGAGATCTACATTTGTATAGGTTTCCATTAGGTTGTATTTAGTATCTTAAGAGTTGGGTGCTAACTGGAAGACTTTTTTTTTTTAAGGGAGAAAACTGCTGTTGCAAGAGACTATACTCTGAAAGTCACCACTGACTGGTTCTATACCCTGCCTAAACACCTACAACTGGCTGATAAAAGTTTTATCACAGCGAACTGTAATTATCTACTCATGTGTTTGTATTACTTATTATATTAATTCAAAAGTTCATGATGTATTATAATTTATGCAAAACCTTAGGGATTTCTCCTTCATAGAGAAAGAAGAGCTTAACTATTAAAAGCATTCTAACCTAGAGTTTTGCTAAATATGAATTTCACCACTTTTGTGTTAGGTAAACATTGCCAAATCATTTCATGTCTCTTTCAGTATTGCTTTCCTTACCAATGGAGGGATTAATGAGTTTTTGCCTTACATGGTAGTTTTTGGATTGGATACTTTATTGCAAATAAAATGTTTTGATGTGTTCTTGACTAAATAGGTATTCAACTAATGTTAGATATTATTATTAGCTATTTTATTTATATCATAATATAATGTGTATCACAAAGTAAGTGGTTAATTAATATTTTGGAATTAATAACTGGATGGATTAAAACAATCTGAAAGAGTACTACTATTTATTGAAGTTCAAATATTTTTCCAAGAAAGGTTGCTCATTTCATCAATAAATATCTTATATTGAAGATTACCAGATACATTTCAAGAAGTTGTTGTTTAGTTGCTGTGTTCAACTCTTTTGCAACTCCATCAACTGTAGCCCACCTCTCTCCTTTGTCCATGGGATTTCTGTGTACAACTAATTCTGATCAGATGCCAGGATCTTAGTTTTATGAATGTTGCAAGTTTTAAGCCAACTTAAAACTTCTTTCACTTCTTTCTTTCACTTCTCTTCTTTCACTTTCATCAAGAGGCTTTTTAGTTCTTCTTCGCTTCCGTACTAACGGTGGTACATTATCTGAGGTTATTGATATTTCTTCCAGCAACCTTTATGCCAGCTTGTTCTTCATCCAGTCCAGCATTTCTCATGATGTACTCTGCATAGAAGTTAAATAAGCAGGGTGACAACATACAGCCTTGTATATACTCTTCCGATATGGAATCAGTCTGTTTTCCCATGTCCAGTTCTAACTGCTGCTTCTTGACCTGCATACAGATTTCTGAGGAGGCAGGTCAGGTAGTCTAATATTCCTATCTCTTGAAGAATTTTCCACAGTTTGTTGTGATCCACCCAGTAAAAGGCTTTGGCATAGTCAATAAAGCAGAAGTAGATTTTTTTCCGGAACTCTCTTGCTTTTTCTAAAATCATGGCATCTGGACCCATCACTTCATGGCAAATAGATGTGGAAACAGTGGCAGAATTTATTTTTGGGGCTCCAAAATAACTGGAGATGGTGACTGCAGCCATGAAATTAAAAGACACTTGTTCCTTGGAAGAGAAGTTATGACGAACCTAGACAGCACATTAAAAAGCAGAGATGTTACTTTACCATCAAATGCCCGCCTTGTCAAAGCATTGGTTTTTCCAGTAGTCATGAAGGGGTATGAGAATTGGACTATAAGAAAGCTGAGCACTGAAGAATTGATGTTTTTGAACTGTGGTGTTGGAGAAGACTCTTGAGAGTCCCTTGGACTGCAAGGAGATCCAACCAGTCCATCTTAAAAGAAACCAGTCTTGAATTTTCATTGGAAGGACTGATGCTGAAGCTGAAACTCCAACTCCAAATCTTTGGGCACCTGATGCGAAGAACTGACTCATTTGAAAAGATCCTGATGCTGGGAAAGATTGAAGGTGGGAGAAGCGGCCGACAGATGATGAGATGGTTGGATGGCACCACCAACTCAATGAACATGAGTTTGAGTAAGCTCTGGAAGTTGGTGATGGACAGAGAAGCCTGGTGTGCTGCAGTCCATGGGGATGCAAAGAGTCAGACATGACTGAGGACTGAATGGAACAAAATTCTGATCAATTATATAAACCTCATTTTATTAGTAGGTTACAATAAATACTTCAAGTAAAGTCCCAGAAATATTTCATATCAAAGGTAAATCATTTGAAAACTAACACCATGGCTTAACAGGAATAAATATTAAAAATATATAGCAACCACTATCAAAATATTTAATCATTATTAAAATAAGACTAATTAGACACAGAACTCAATGTTTTGGGCCTATTTGAATATATACTAGAAATCTCTTTAAAAAGCTTAGCTTCTTATTATATTCAGATGGTTTCCTCTATTCTTCTTTGCTTTAATGACTATTTCACACATGATATTTAGGCTATATTTAGGAATGTGCTTGAAATATTTTTGACCCTGTCCTTTATGGCAAAGCTTTTGCAATACTATTCAGATAGTACAATACTCTGGAATGAAGCACTTAAATACATTGGTAAAATAGGATTTGGTTATATATAATTCATCTTTGTTATAGAATGAGGCTGTCTCAAATTCCATTCATTTAAAGAGGTCACCCTGTAATTCCAATGAACCTTTTAGAAATTGTTTAACCATATTGTACACAAGATAATGCCAAGGCTAATGACTGTATTTTAATTAAATGCATGATCACAAACTAAGTTGTGCACTGAATAAGAATCTAACATCATGATGGTACAGCTCATCTATGTTCTATAAAACTTTTGTTTGAGGGACAAAAAATAATCTACAGATTAAAAACCTATGCCATCTCGATAATACAATGGAAAAATATTTTCTTTATAGCTGACCACTCTTTTTATACCTAATAAATTAGAAGTATCACAGAGAGAATTTGAAGACAGCCTATAGCAGATATTATTCTCCAATTTAAACAAGAGTTTAACAAGAAGACAAGGTATATTACATCAAGCAGCATGCTACTGCACTGAGCTTTCCCAGGATTTAGTTCAGCTCAGTTGCTCAGTTGTGTCTAACTCTTTTGAGACCCCGTGGACTGCAGCACACCAAGCTTCCCTGTTCATCACCAACTCCCGGAGTTTATTCAAACTCATGTTTATTGAGTCAGTGTTGCCATCCAACCATCTCATCCTCTATTGACCCCTTCTCCTCCCGCATTCTATCTTTCCCAGAATCGAGGTCTTCTCCAATGAGTCAGTTCTTCACATGAAGTGGCCAAAGTATTGGAGTTTCAGCCTCAGCATCAGTCCTTCCAATGAATATTTAGGACTGATTTCCTTTAGGATGGACTGGTTGGATCTCCTTGCATTCCAAGGGACTCTCATGAGTCTTCTCCAACACCACAGTTCAAAAGCATCAATTCTTTGTCACTCAGCTTTCTTTGCAGTCCAACTCGCACATCCATACATGACTACTGGAAAAACCATAACTCTGACTAGACGGACCTTTGTTGGCAAAGTAATGTCTCTACTTTTTAATATGCTGTCTAGGTTGATCATAAGTTTCTTTCCAAGGAGCAAGCATTGTTTAATTTCATGGCTTCAGTCACCATCTGCAGTGATTTTGGAACCCAAAAGAATAAAGTCTTTCACTGTTTCTGTTATTTCCCCATCCATTGGGCATGAAGTGATGGGATTGGATGCCATGACCTTAGTTTTCTGAATGTTGAGTTTTAAACCAACTTTTTCATTCTCCTCTTTCACTTTCATCAAGAGTCTTGTTAGTTCGTTTTGCTTTCTGTCGTAAGGGTGATGTCATCTGCATCTGAGCTTATTGACATTTCTCCTGACAATCTTGATTCCAGCGTGTGCTTCATCCAGCCTGGCATTTTGCATGATGTAGTCTGCATGTAAGGTAAATAAGCAGGGTGACAGTATGCAGCCTTGATGCACTCCCTTCCTGATTTGGAATGAGTCTGTTGTTCCATGTCCAGTTCTAACTGTCCAGTTTTTGACCTGCAGTTGGAGGCAGAAAATTTCCAAATCCTTTTAACCACTGGCCTCCTTTCTGAGGCAGTCAGTCTGGGTGGCTAGGCCACAGGCAACATTGTATGCTCTTCACCTCATTTACTCAGCAAATGCTTTATTCGGGGAACAATAACACTAGCCAACAGGGATGACAATTTAAACCTACCAATACAAATGGGAATCCTAAGGACTTTACTCATTCCTTCATCACAGATTGCTTTAGATCCTATTTAGACACATTCTTTCCTTCCCATTCCCTTAGCAGCAATGAAAACGAACCAGGAAGAAAAGCTGATAGTAACCATAACATTTTGACCTCACCCTTTTAATTCACTAGGGTTATAGGTTAGGAGACTGAAAATTCTCTTTTCCCCTGCTCCTTACCTAATTCCTGGCTAGCTCTCACTCATGTCTCAGGTCCAGCTTTAAATTTCACTCAGCAAAGCATCATTTCCTGCTCACCAATAGTTTATTTCTTCCAACTTCAATTCGCTTTTAAGGTTCTAAGCCCTTCCATTTCTGCTACTATTAAAACTGAAATTAAATAACCGTATTTGTAATTAATCATTGAACTACTATCTCTCTTACCAACCTACAAGCCCCATGAAACAGTGACAGTTTCTGTTGTGTCATTGATAGTAACCCAGCACCTAATAACAGTGATATGTGTATGGTAGGTGTTCAATGAACATTTTTCAGATAAATGAGTGAATGAGCAAACTTATTTATGTCAAATTTAAAAGCAGTATTGATTTTATCTACCAAATTACAATATACATGATAAAAACATAGAAGAAAAACTCCTGAAACCTCTTTGTCTTAGAACAATTTTTTTCCAGCGTCATCATTTTAGATTTTACTGGAGAAAAGTCTCATTGTGTTACATTGTTATAAAGTTAAATAAAGATGTACCTTAACAATAATGAATATGGAATTTCTAGAATTTATTTATCTTGCCCTACAACTAGTTGGCATTCTCAACATCTTGAACTTTTCTCTTCTCAAGAACTTAAAAAAATTAAAACCTAAAAATAGCATTTTTCTTAACTAGAAAAATGTTACTTATAAATTATATAGTACACTGCATACTTAGAAAATAAATTTTTATATATTTCTTTGAAATTCTGTGAATGAGACTGCTTTTGATGATATGTTACCCAAGGTTCTAGGTAACTGAACAAGACAAGAAAAAGAGGCATAAACACGAAGCTGAAAGAGGTATTACTGTTTTATCCTTTTGTTCTGTTTCACTTTTGCAAATTATATGATCACTTATATAGAAAACATAAAGGAATATATTTTTAAAACTATTAGCATTAATAAGAATTCAACAAGCTTGTGAGATTATAAAATAAAATCACAAAAAAATGAAGTTTCACCAGCTAACTAAAAAGATTTCATTTACTGTAACAACATAATATAGAATATCTAAGAATTAATCTAACAATAAATGCACAAGGTCATCACAAATAAATTCTTAAATAGTGCTGAATAAGTGGAGAGATATACGTATTCATGTATGATATGACGACTGTGAAAACAAATTCTCATCAAAGCAATTTATGAGACCAATTCAACTTCATTCAAAATACCAGCAGTGTTTTGAAACTTAACAATTGATTTAACCAAAATAAAATTATGGAAGCAAATAAGTCAAGAGAAGGCTAAAACCAATTTGCAAAGTGAAACAAATTGCTGATTTTTTTCCTATCAAATATTATATAACTCATATGGTGAAGAATCTGCCTGCAATGCAGGAGACCCTGGTTAGATTCCTGGGTCGGAAAGATCCCCTGAAGAAGGGATAGGATACCCACTCCAGTATTCTTGGGCTTCCCTGGTGGCTCAGCTGATAAAGAATCTTCCTGCAATGCAGGAGACCTGGGTTTGATCCCTGGGTTGGCAAGATCCCATAGAGGAGGTCATGACAACCCACTTTAGTATTCTTGCCTGGAGAATCCCCATGGACAGAGGAGCTTGGTGGGCTACAATCTATGGGGTCGCAAAGAGTCAAACATGACAATGATTAAGTACATAAAGTATTATATTTAAAAGAGGTAGGATAGCTTTAAAAAATCATATAATGCAATGGAACTGAATAGAAAGCTCTGAAACAGACTTGTATGCATAAGGCAACTTGATACAATTAAAAATGTGAATGGGTTATTTTGTAAATGTTACGTTAATTAAAGATATTGGGTAAAAAAAATGACTGTAACTCACTACATGGAAGAAATTATCTAACGACATGTACAAGAAGCTTCAGTCCTACCTCATGTGAAGGTAATGAAGTTCAAAATATGAGAATGCCTTTGTGACTCTCAGGAGATATAACTGATATATCTGAGCACAATTACAGATTTTAATGTGATGATACCATGGACAAAATGTGAAAGTTATTTACACCATTTAATTTATTTATGAATAATTTTTATTGGTGTATAAGTTGCTTTACAATGTTGTGTTAGTTTCTCCTGCAAAGCAAAGTGAATCAGCTATATATGCATATGTGTATGAAAGTGTGTTAGTAGCTCAGTCGTGTCTGACTCTTTGCAGTCCCAAGCTAGCCCACCAGGCTCCATGGGATTTCCCAGGCAAGAATACTGGAGTGGGCTGCCATTCCCTTCCCCAGGAGATCTTTCCAACCCAGGGATCGAACCATGGTTTCCTGCATTGCAAGCAGATCCTTTACCACTGAGCCCTAGGGACCAGTACATATATGTGTGTGTGTGTGTGTGTGTGTGTGTGTGTATATATTCTCATTTTCCTTCCCATTTAGGTCACCACAGAGCACTGAGTAGAGTTTCTTGTGTTATTCCATAGGTTGTCATTAGTCATGTATTTTACATACAGTCGTACATATATGTCAATCCAATCTCTCAATTTATTTTACCCTGCTATCCCCCCAATATCCATACATCTGTTCTCTATGTCTGTACCTCTATTTCAGCTTTGTAAATAATCTCATCTGTAACATTTTTCTAGATTCCACATATAAGTGATATTATATGATATTAGTTTCCTTCCTTCTAACTTCACTCTGTATGACAGTCTCGAGGTCCACCCACATCTCTGCAAAGTGCATAATTTACAGCATTTAAAATCAAACAAAAATGAATTATATAATAAAATAATCTTTCAAATTAAAAAACAAAGATTTTATGTCAATATGGAAGGATCAAAGTATATGAATAAGCAAACTATGAAAAGAGGGTCTAAAATGCATTTAAAGAATATAGAGACATAATCTACATCACTAGTAGGAAAATGTGTTACATAATATTGATTAAATATTTCTGACTATCAAAATGTAAATGACAAATAAATATCAATTGTGAGGATTGGGATAACATAACGTCAAGAAAAACTGGATGGACTATAGACTGGTAAAGCTATTCATTCTGAAGAATAAAAGTTTTGTATATATCTGATCACACTAGGACCACAGCCTTATCTAACTCAATGAAACTAAGCCATATCCATGGGGCAACATTGGATGGGCAGGTCATGGTGGAGAGATCTGACAGAATGTGGTCCACTGGAGAAGGGAATGGCAAACTACTTCAGTATTCTTGCCTTGAGAAACCCATGAACAGTATGAAAAGGCAAAATGATAGGATACTGAAAGAGAAACTCCCCAGGTCAGTAGGTGCCCAATATGCTACTGGAGATTATTGGAGAAATAACTCCAGAAAGAATGAAGGGATGGAGCCAAAGCAAAAAGAACACCCAGCCGTGGATGTGACTGGTGATAGAAGCAAGGTCCAATGCTATAAAGAGCAGTATTGCATAGGAACCTGGAATGTCAGGTCCATGAATCAAGGCAAAGTGGAAATGGTCAAACAAGAGATGGCAAGAGTGAATGTCAACTTTCTAGGGATCAGCAAACTAAAATGGACTGGAATGGGTGAATTTAACTCAGATGACCATTATATCTACTACTGCAGGCAGGAATCCCTCAGAAGAAATGGAGTAGCCATCATAATCAACAAAAGAGCCCGAAATGCAGTACTTGGATGCAATCTCAAAAACGACAGAATGATCTCTGTTCGTTTCCAAGGCAAACCATTCACTATCACAGTAATCCAAGTCTATGCCCCAACCAGTAACGTTGAAGAAGCTGAAGTTGAATGGTTCTATAAAGACCTACAAGACCTTTTAGAACTAACACCCAAAAAAGATGTCCTTTTCATTATAGGGGACTGGAATGCAAAAGTAGGAAGTCAAGAAACACCTGGAGTAACAAGCAAATTTGGCCTTGGAGTATGGAATGAAGCAGGGCAAAGACTAATAGAGTTTTGCCAAGAAAATGCACTGCTCATAACAAACACCCTCTTCCAACAACACAAGAGAAGACTCTACACATGGACATCACCAGATGGTCAACACTGAAATCAGATTGATTATATTCTTTTCAGCCAAAGATGGAGAAGCTCTATACAGTCAGCAAAAATAAGACCAGGAGCTGACTGTGGCTCAGACCAGGAACTCCTTATTGCTAAATTCAAACTTAAATTGAAGAAAGTAGGGAAAACCACTAGACCATTCAGGTCTGACCTAAATCAAATACCTTATGTCTATACAGTGGAAGTGAGAAATAGATTTAAGGGCCTAGATCTGATAGATAGAGTGCATGATGAACTATGGACGGAGGTTCGTGACCTTGTACAGGAGACAGGGATCAAGACCATCCCCATGGAAAAGAAATGCAAAAAAGCAAAATGGCTGTCTGGGGAGGCCTTACAAATAGCTATGAAAAGAAGAGAAGCAAAAAGCAAAGGAGAAAAGGAAAGATATAAACATCTGAATGCAGAGTTCCAAAGAATAGCAAGAAGAGATAAGAAAGCCTTCTTCAGCTATCAATGCAAAGAAATAGAGGAAAACAACAGAATGGGAAAGACTAGAGATCTCTTCAAGAAAATCAGAGATACCAAAGGAACATTTCATGCAAAGATGGGCTCGATAAAGGACAGAAATGGTATGGAACTAACAGAAGCAGAAGGTATTAAGAAGAGAGGGCAAGAATACAGAGAAGAACTGTACAAAAAAGACCTTCATGACCCAGATAATCACGATGGTGTGATCACTGACCTAGAGCCAAACATCCTGAAATGTGAAGTCAAGTGGGCCTTAGAAAGCATCACTACGAACAAAGCTAGTGGAGGTGATAGAATTCCAGTTGAGCTATTCCAAATCCTGAAAGATGATGCTGTGAAAGTGCTACACTCAATATGCCAGCAAATTTGGAAAACTCAGCAGTGGCCACAGGACTGGAAAAGGTCAGTTTTCATTCCAATCCCAAAGAAAGGCAATGCCAAAGAATGCTCAAACTACCACATAATTGCACTCATCTCACAAGCTAGTAAAGTAATGCTCAAAATTCTCCAAGCCAGGCTTCAGCAATATGTGAACCATGAACTTCCTGATGTTCAAGCTGGTTTTAGAAAAGGCAGAGGAACCAGAGATCAAATTGCCAACATCCACTGGATCATGGAAAAAGCAAGCGAGTTCCAGAAAAACATCTATTTCTGCTTTATTGACTATGCCAAAGCATTTGACTTGTGGATCACAATAAACTGTGGAAAATTATGAAAGAGATGGGAATACCAGACCACCTGATCTGCCTCTTGAGAAATTTGTATGCAGGTCAGGAAGCAACAGTTAGAACTGGACATGGAACAACAGACTGATTGCAGATAGGAAAAGGAATATGTCAAGGCTGTATATTGTCACCCTGTTTATTTAACTTCTATGCAGAGTACATCATGAGAAACGCTGGACTGGAAGAAACACAAGCTGGAATCAAGATTGCCGGGAGAAATATCAATAACCTCAGATATGCCGATAACACCACCCCTATGGCAGAAAAGCCTAAAAAAACTAAAAAGCCTCTTGATGAAAGTGAAAGTGGAGAAAAGTTGGCTTAAAGCTCAACATTCAGAAAACGAAGATCATGGCATGTGGTCCCATCACTTCATGGGAAATAGATGGGGAAACAGTGGAAACAGTGGCAGACTTTATTTTTGGGGGCTCCAAAATCACTGCAGATGGTGACTGCAGCCATGAAATTAAAAGACACTTACTCCTTGGAAGGAAAGTTATGACCAACCTAGATAGCATATTCAAAAGCAGAGACATTACTTTGCCAACAAAGTCCGTCTAGTAAAGGCTATGGTTTTTCCTGTGGTCATGTATGGATGTGAGAGTTGGACTGTGAAGAAGGCTGAGCACGGAAGAATTGATGCTTTTGAACTGTGGTGTTGGAGAAGACTCTTGAGAGTCCCTTGGACTGCAAGGAGATCCAACCAGTCCATTCTGAAGGAGATCAGACCTGGGATTTCTTTGGAAAAAATGATGCTAAAGCTGAAACTCCAGTACTTTGGCCACCTCATGTGAAGAGTTGACTCATTGGAAAAGACTCTGATGCTGGGAGGGATTGGGGGCAAGAGGAGATGGGGACAACAGAGGATGAGATGGCTGGATGGCATCACTGACTCGATGGACGTGAATCTGGGTGAACTCTGGGAGTTGGTGATGGACAGGCAGGCTTGGTGTGCTGCGATTCATGGGGTTGCAAAGAGTCGGACACGACTGAATGACTGATCTGATCTGATCTGATCTGATATAGTCAATATTAATCAATTCCAAAATTGAGTATACATCCCAGAGAAGTCTCTCATAGAGAGACATTGGAAGAGAGTAAAATGAGAAGATTAAATATTCTAGGACATAGACATAGACCAGATATGTCTTAGGCAAACCAAACAAACCATCTAGGCATATCATACACAGAAAGATTATTGTGATAACAGTATTTTCATTAGAATGTTCTTTTCAACTTAGATGTCTATCACTACAGGCACCTGTGGAAAATAATATGATATTTACATAGCCATACAATGGGATACTGAAGAAGGGCATGGCAACCCACTCCAGTATTATTGCCTGGAGAATCTCATGGACAGAGGTGCCTGGCAGGCTTCAATCCACAGGGTCACAAAGACTTGGACACTACTGAGTGACTAAGATACACACACAGTGGGGCATCATCCAGGAGAAATACAGCTGAATGCATGGATCTTAAAAATAAAATGTAGAATTAAAAACATGTAAGAAAGAGCATGAAATTTATAATGAACCAATTGGGTACATTAAAAATAAACATACCCATCAAAGCACTATGTGTAATTTCAAGAATATGCATACAAATATATTAACAGCTTGTGGGATGAAAAGATCCGCAGTACAGAAATTAGAATGGATACCCATGCTGGGAGGGTAAAGTGACTGAGATAGGAAAACAAAAGGAAAATATATAACACATTCAAACAACAGAAGGACTTTGCAGGAACAGATGGCAAAGTCTACACAGATATGGTATTTTGCTAATCTCTTTTACTGACTTCATTTAGATGCTTATAGGAGTGCCTGGCACATAGTAGGTACTCAATAAGTGTAATTGCATGAAGATTATGATAAAATAAATTTTGTATAGCAAAGATCCTATGAAAAGATAATTAATTTAAAAAATTTTTTCATCATTTTACTTGTATTCAGTTTTAATTCATGGTAATGAAACTTTAACTCACTAAGTCATTATTTAGGGGGGGGGCGGTAATCTGATCTGAGTGTCCATTTTCTTGTTGATATCAATTATTTTAGTTATTCAGGCTTCCACAATTTGTATGCAATGCTTAGCTAAATTTTCTCATTAATTGTAAAAGTTTTTCAGTGGACTCTCTTGGGGTTTTTTGATGTATAATCACATTGTTTACAAATAATGAAAAATTTGTCTCAATCTATCATTTTGTGTTTCTTTAGTTTTTTGTTGTTTGCAAAGCATGTGTGGGATCTTAGTTTCCCGACCAAGGATTAAACCTGCACCCCTGCATTAGAAGGTGAAGTCTTAACCACTGGACCACCACTCATGTCCCCTGAAATATGAATTATGATTGTAGGGATTTTTGGTTGTTCATGATCAAATTATTCACATTATCACCAGTTTTTTACATCTTAATTGTACTGTTTGCCTTGACTTAAAATAGATCTTAAAAACATGTCAAAGAAATATCCTATTCTCAAATTCTGAGGATTATTTCTTTAATTATAAACTAGTTCTGTTTTGTTTTTTTTTTTTTTTCAATTGCACCCTTATTGCCTCATAGTACCTTTTTAAGGAAATATGTGTTGATTGTCTAAAATATCTGATAATAATCAATATGGAACATGTTTATCACATGAAAAAAAGGGAATGAGGATTTTACATAGAAAAATAAATTTCCTGGACTAAACTTGTGGCTTATACTAACTATGATCTTTAAGCAATTCAAATGAAAGACATTAAACTAAGGAAAAGTCTAAACTAAGAATTCATAGCCACATCTAAAGTTTATAGTTAGACCTTAGTACTTCAAAATTCTATATGGGAAACACATACCGACCCTAAGACTTCACTTTAAATCTCTGAATCTAGAAATCACAGCTAAATGATGGCCAAGAACCTAACTGTTGATGAAGTAAAGCTGATATGAGTGAAGGCTTAACATGCTTTTTAGAAGAAAACATTTGCTAACATCTTCCCTGATGCTGAATCGGGAACAACATTTTTTTCAATAACAAAACCATCAACAGAATAACTAATTACTATATGCTTAGCTTCTGAGTTTACTTTATGCCAAACCTGGATGATTCATTCAATTTAGCTAAAAGGTCAGTCAAATTAGTTGACTGAATAATTTTTCACTATTAAACCAATGCTGTCTTTTGCAAAGATTAATTATCTGTCCAACTCCGCCTTGCCAGTAGAGGTCATTTTTTGCTTCTTTTCATGGTTCTTAGAAAAATAATTTAAAAAGCAAAACAAACTTATCAGATCCTGGTTGACTTAAAACCTGTCACAGAATACAGAACACATTCCAAAGTTCTTGTTTGGTCTTGCACTTTGTGACATGAGTAGTATTCTGGAGAGATTTTATTTTTAATAAAATAAATATAGAAATATCCATATAAATATAGAAATATCCATCATGTATAATATTAAACATTTTGGATTTTCCTCAATTTGGCTTTTTAACTAAAACTCTTATTTCATTTTTATCAATAATACATGATCAGTTTTCAGATAATACTGAAACATATAGTATCATATACTTTATATATGAAAGTGAAAGTGAAGTAGCTCAGTTGTGTCCGACTCTTTGCGACCCCATGGACAGTAGCCCATCAGGCTTCTCCGTCCATGGGATTTTCCAGGCAAGAGTACTGTAGAGGGCTGCCATTTCCTTCTCCAGGGGATCTTCCCACCCAGGGATTGAACCCAGGTCTCCTGCATTATAGACAGATGTTTTACAGTCTGAGCCACCAAGGAAGGGACTGGATATTACATTATATTACATGTGTATAACAATATATATACATATTTTATAATATTATATATTGCCTGGAGAATCCCAGGGACAGAGGAGCCTGGTGGGCTATGGTGCATGGGGACATAAAGTCAGACACAACTGAGTGACTAGTGCACACACACACATATATGCAACATAGACACACATACACATATGGATACGTGTGTGTTTTGCTCTACTACAAAATATTTTATCTGTAGATGTACAAAACTAGATCTCAAAATTCTCATTCCAGGAAGAATTTAATAAGTAGAGAAAAAATATGTTAACCAGAAAACCACTAAGAGGCATCCTTTGGCATATCTGTCTCTCTGATCCCCAAGCACTCACCCAGAGTAATAAGCATTTCCTGAAGCATGCTCAGTTATCATTATTTGACAAGTCTGGAATTTTTAATTTTTTTTTCTCCTTAAAAATCAAAAGAATTCTACAGATACTGACATTAAACATACTGATGGGAATTAGGATCATATGTCAGAAAAATATATAACTCCTTTGGGCTCTGTAAGAAGCTGACAGCATTCCCATAAAATATTAACTACTCACAATAAAATTTCTTCACAAAGAGTGAGAGGTTAGTGGAAAGAATCTGGAAGCCCTCAACAATGAATTTTGATTAACAAATTGACTTTAACTTCTTATTTCTAGCTTTTGTTAGGCTTCACAGAGGTGAATAAAACAGCATGAAAGTCACTAGCATATATTTATTTGTCAAATGTTGGGAAAGAGAAAAAATGTGAAAGCCTTCTTCTCAAATGAATATATGAATAAGTTGGTAATATTACATTTGGCAAGAGGTGAAGCAGTAACTGTTCCACTAACTCCTGGCAAAGTCAAGAGTTTGACCACCCTGATGATCACATTTCCTCTAGGTGTGTATAGAACACCTCCCACCCCTTTACGCAAACATAGTTTGTGGATCTTTCACAAATGCTATTTCCTATTCTGCTACATCCTTAAATGGGGTGGGCTCATGAATATGCTTATTCAGCTTTATTCTATAGTTTTTCCTCTAAATAAGAAATTTATAGAGCTGTGTGAAAATTTGCCAGTTTGAGAAATCAAAACACAGCTTGAAATGCAATGCATTAGCAATGCACAAATAAAATTAGATCTCCCAGGAAATGTGCATATCAAATAAAGCAGTGAAAACATCAAATGGATATATGAGTACCTAAGACATCTTGAAAGGCAGTAAATCAGTTCCTGATTGGATAGGAGTGTGTTATTGTTTTAGTTTTTCTAAGGAGTCCCAAAGAATAGCCATAAAGAATTTGTATTCATCTAAGAACTTTTCACCACATCTCAGTCAGTTCACCTACTGCCAGATAGACATGTGCCTGCTAAGTCACTCCAGTTGTGTTCAACTCTTCGTGAATCCACGGACTGTAGACTGCCAGGTTCCTCGGTCTATGGGGATTCTCCAGGCAAGAATACTAGGGTAGGTTGCCACGCCCTTCCCCTGGGGATTTTCCTGACCCAGGGATCGAATCCACGTCTCTTAATTCTCTTGCAATGGTAAGTGGGTTCTTTATCACTAGCACCACCTGTGAAGCCCAATATGGAAAAACACATGTTCCTGTAAATGAACTCTATAATATGCTAAATTTTCTTGATTAGCAATTTCCTTCAAGAGAGTGGAATTTTTATCTTGGGTAGATTTTTCTAAATTTGATAAATCATACAAACTTCCAGTTTTAAAGTTGCGGCCCTAAAATTCATTTTGTTCCCAAACCCGACATACTTGAAAGATTAGCTACAATTCTATCAAGTAAAGTTGCTGCTACTGCTAAATCGCTTCAGTCGTGTCCAACTCTGTGTGACCCCATAGACGGCAGCCCACCAGGCTCCCCTGTCCCTGGGATTCTCCAGGCAAGAACACTGGAGTAGGCTGCCATTTCCTTCTCCAAAGCATGAAAGTGAAAAGTGAAAGTGAAGTCGCTTAGTCGTATGTGACTCTTAGTGACCCCATGAACTGCAGCCTACCAGGCTCCTCTGTCCATGGGATTTTCCAAGCAAGAGTACTGGAGTGCGGTGCCATTGCCTTTTCCCAAGTAAAGTTGAAATCCCCTCAGTACTCCCATTTTACCTCCCTCCAACCAAACAAGAACCAATAAATGAATCTTTTAAAACAGGCTCCCCATGAAAAGTAGTTAAGATAAACAAAGAGACCAACAGTTCACTAAGATGAACTCATTTACCAGGCTCCTCTGCCCATGGAATTCAACAGGCAAGAGTACTGGAGTGGTTGCTACTCCCTTCTCCAAGGGATCTTCCTGACCAAGGGACTGAACCCAAGTCTCCTGCATTGCAGGCAGATTCTTTCCTGTCTAAGCAACCAGGAAAGCCCTCATTTAAACTGAATTCAAAGTGTAATAAAATAGAATAATTTTTATTAGATGGGTTCTTATCACAAAAAGTTTATATTTAATGATAAAATACCTATTATTACATTTTGAGGCTTGGGTAGTTATTGACTTGGTATTCTTTTAAATGAATTTTCTTTGAATGTATATTCAACATATATTTGGTAGTTAAGAGGACTTTTAAATTTATTTTTAATAATAAAAATATGTATATAATAAAATTTTTAAAAGGGTTGATAAAGGTCAAACAAGCAGTTAAGATAACTGTACAATACAAATAGAAATATAGTGCCTAACAGTATACATTATTAACATGAGATAATAATTATCATAAAATACTAGAAAGTAATAATTTTTTTAGTGAAAAAAGAGACATATAGGTCAATGGAAAAGAATAGAAGTGGGAAGAGGCTCAAATACATATATGGAAATTTAGTTTATAATACAGGGAATATTTTAGGTCATTTGAGAAAATAAAGATTATTCCATAGTGTACTGGTTCAGCTAGCTTAATTAAAAAAAAAAAAAAAAAAAAAAAAAAACTGTACAAAAAAAAAAAAGTTATACATGGGTCAAATATTTGAATAAAATATTAAAATTGAAAATAGTAATATAAAACTGAAACATATACATATATATTAATTTTATAGGTGAGTAGGGCATTTTAGGTATTATTTAGAAATTAAAAACTTGAGTACAGATTAAATGATAAATACATCATTGCCATAGAGTTGAAGCTCAAAATATATTTAATAACTGGATAGATCTATTATTTTAATTCCAATTTAAGTACTATAGACATATTCTATATGGAATATATAAATAATGAAAATAATTAAAAAAACAATGCAGAAATGCATTAAAATACACTTTTTTATTATGTCAATGTTAATATATCTGGAGATTGGCAATACTTGTCTAAATAATTAACAGTATAAAAAATAAACTCATCGGCTTAATATATATATATATATATAATATATATTCTACCAAGCTTAAAATATATAGATTCTTCAATCATGGTATTAAGGATTTCACTTAATCTTGAGGGTGCAGCATTCCTTCCAATACTTGGGATGCCTGGATTATAAATATCTTAAACAGTATTTTCTTGAAATTTTGACTGCCATTATCTGACTGACTGACTAAGATATCAAAATATTATAATTATGAAGTATTACGCAATAGAATGTACCTTAATTTTTAATACTGAATTTCAGTTGTGCCTGTTCTGTTTATGCTACTGTTTTGTCAATTTGAACATATGAATGTTTTCTATATTTTCAATTACACTACGAAGTACTTCTTCCTTTGCTGTTAATCAAAAATGTAAAGTATAGATACATGTTACAGAGTTTCAGTATAGTTACAAAAGCCATATATATATGGCTTAATTATAGCCATATATATATCTTAAAGTTATACATCAACTCAAATTATATGTATTCACCATTAGTTGTGTGTTCATGGGCTTCAGGTTTAGACTGAAGTTTCTTCTCCTTATTTGAAAAATCAATGTACAATTATGCCCTTGTCAAATGAACTGATAAAAATTAATGAGGAAGCTAGTATAAAATGGCATCTCTATTTATGTAGGTACACAAATTTCATAGTGAACACAAGTAGAAGGAAACACTATCTAATAGATATAAAGTATGCTTTCTTGAGAAAACACTTTGAATACATGCATACACATACAAGTAAATGTATATGCATTATATCTGGTATGGCTTGAGGCAGGCATATATTCCAATTCTAAAAGGCACTGAGCCATAAATGTTTGCTAGAATTAAGACAGCTACTGTGATTATCCTAATTAAAAAAACTTCCAGGTTATTTATAGTATAATACAAGGAAATGAAATTCATTATCCTGAAAAGTATGCAACAAACCATTAAACATCACAGTAAAATCAGTTGGCACAAAAAAGAAATGCAATTATGTTATATTCATGTAAGCCCTTCCATGAACTAATTTCTAAATATCAATCATGACTGATATTTATCATATAAACATTGAAGAAGCACTTCTATTTTTTAAATGAATCAACAAGTTCCCTCTATCTCATAAAGACATAAGACATCATCATAATTGTGGTTGGTAATCTCTAATCATCTAAATCTCAGAGCTCAGTTGTGTATAACCAAAGAAAATAAAGAAAAAGCAATTGCCATTTCATCAGAAAAGGGTATTTTACCACCTCTTTAAAATGTGATGATTTATTCCTAATTAACAACTGATTAGGCAGCATTTAAAATTTTTCTAACACCAAACATGACTAACTCATAGGCAATCAAAGTATTAGATAAAAATTAAAAGCAGGCATATCATAAAGTGTTGATGATCTACACCTGCTTTACACATCTGCTGAAATTCAATTTGTGGGAAAGATAAGCTAACCCATTGTCAATCATTTTAGAACATTAAATGAAATGTTATATTTACCCTTTGTTTTAAAAATATGGATGCCACAGTATATAGTAGGAAAATTGAGAAAAAAGTCTCCAGAGTGGAAAAATATTAGAAAAAAAATGGACTGTATGTATGAATAAATAAAATGAATTATATAAACAATGTTAATAACATGGACTTATTTTCCACAATTTTAAATATATTATATATGCTCATTGTCTTCTCTCTACAGCATGTCTAAGTTTTTTGGTTTTGTTTTTTAAACTGATAGAGACAAAAATGAGCTAAAAAACTGGGGCCCATTGTTTGCAATTTCTGTAGAAGACAGACTCCTCAAGAAGGATATATATATATATATATATATATATATATATAAATTTATATAAATGTAAGTAATGTGATTATACAGCAGATTAAGAATAATTTCAAACTTTGTAGAAGAATAAGTTACCTAAACTTTTGTTTTCCTTATTGTACAGGCAAGAGTGGGTGACAGTCCTAGAGATAAAGTGGGAATTGAGCAAATCCTCCATCTCTTTGGCATGTTTTTGTGAAAATGGTCAATTTCTTCCAAGTATTAAGCACCTATTCAAAGCTTCCAATGGCCACTCAAGAGTAGATATCCATTAGGAATTTGAATTTTGATAAAAAGAGGTATAAGGTTTTCTTTTATTTCTACTGTTTGTAAACAAACTTGCTTTCTAAAAACAGTGAATCTTTATTGTCAAGCACCTTAATGGAACAAGATTTCCAAATTTTGAAATGAAATTCAAGATTGATGACCTGTTGGCATAACAGAATTGGGAGAGCTGAGCACACTGAAGTATAATCATGGGGTGGAATTCTTACACAGTCTAGAGGAAAAAAAAAACAAGGGCACATAACAATGTGATTCAAAAAATGACCAATAAATGTCTTTTAAAGTCATGAATGATTTGTGTAAATGATGTTCAATGTTGAAAAAACTTAAAAGAGACTGACTTCCTATCAGAAAGCTTCTGATGTGCATCAGAAGCAGCATTACAAGAACAAACCTATGCCATCACTGCCATCCCCAACGTGGGACTGGGAGACATTGTTAAATGTTCTGGGATCCCTGGCCATAGAATAGAGAGGTTTAAGGTAAAAATAGTTTCAAGGTAAACTTGAATAGATAGAGTGCATAAAGAACTATGGACAAACACTCATGACACTGTACAGGAGGCAGTGATCAAAACCATCCCCAAGAAAAAGAATGCAAATAAGCAAACTGGTTGTCTGAGGCGGTTTTACCAATAGCTGAGAAATTAAGAGAAGTGAAGGCAAAGGAAAAAACAGGAAAGATATATCCATCTGAATGTAGAATTCCAAAGAATAGCAAGAAGAGATAAGAAAGCCTTCCTAAGTGATCAATACACAATAAAATGGGAAAGACGAGATCTCTTCAAGAAAATTAGAGATACCAAGGGAACACTTCATGCAAAAATGGGCACAATTAAGAGCAGGAACGGTGTGGACCTAACAGAAGCAGAAGATATTAAGAAGATGTGGCAAGAATACACAGAAGAACTATTTAAAAAAGATATTCATGACCCAGGTAACCATGATGGTGTTATCACTCACCTAGAGCCGGACATCCTGAAGTGTGAGGTCAAGTGGGCCTTAGGAAGCATCACTATGAACAAAGATATTGGAGGTGATGAATTCCAACTGAGCTATTTCAAATCCTAAAAGATGATGCTGTGAAAGTGCTACACTCAATAAGCCAGCAAATTTGGAAAACTTATCAATGGCCACAGGATTGGAAAAAGGTCAGTTTTCATTTAAATCCCAAAGAAAAACAATGCCAAAGAATATTCAAACTACCGCACAATTATACTCATCTCACACAATAGCAAAGTAATGCTCAAAATTCTCCAAGTGAGGCTTCAACAGTACGTGAATCAAGAACTTCTAGATGTTCAAGCTGGATTTACAAAAGGAACCAGAGATCAAATTTCCAACATCTGTTGGATCACAGAAAAAGCGAGAGAATTCAGAACATCTGCTGCTGCTGCTGCTAAATCGCTTCAGTCTGACTCTGTGTGACCCCATAGACGGCAGCCCACCAGGCTCTGCTGTCCTTGGGATTCTCCAGGCAAGAACACTAGAGTGGGTTGCCATTTCCTTCTCCAATGCATGAAAGTGAAAAGTGAAAGTGAAGTCGTTCAGTCGTGTCCGACTCCTAGAGACCCCATGGACTGCAGCCTTCCAGGCTCCTCCATCCATGGGATTTTCCAGGCAAGAGTACTGGAGTGGGGTGCCACTGCCTTCTCCATCAGAACATTTACTTCTGCTTTATTAACTATGCCAAAGCCCTTGCCTGTGTGTATCACAACAAACTGTGGAAAATTCTTAAAAGAGATGAGAATACCAGATCACCTTTTCTGCCTCCTGAGAAATCTGTATGCAGGTCAAGAAGCAAGAGTTAGAACTGGACCTGGAACAACGGGCTGCTTTCAAATTGGGAAAGGAGTACATCAAGGCTGTATATTGCCAGCCTACTAATTTAACCTATATGCAGAGTACATTATGCGAAATTCCAGGCTGGATGAAGCACAAGCTGGAATTAGATTGCTGAGACAAATATCATAACCTCAGTTATGTAGATATGCAGATGACATCATGCTTATGGCAAAAAGAGAGCTGGAAGAGCTTCTTGATGAAAGTGAAAGAGGAGAGCGAAAAAGCTGGCTTGAAACTCAACATTCAGAAACTAAGATCATGGCATCCGGTCCCATCACTTCATGGCAAATAGATGGGGAAACAATGGAAACAGTGAGAGACTATTTTGGGGGCTCCAAATACACTGCAGATGGTGACTACCACCATGGAATTAAAAGATGCCTCCTCCTTGGAAGATAAGCTATGACCAACCTAGACAACATATTAAAAAGCAGAGACATTACTTGGCCAACAAAGTTCTGTCTAGTCAAAGCTATGTTTTTGCCAGTAGTCATGTAAGGATGTGTGAGTTGGTCCATAGAGAAAGCTGAGTGCAGAAGAACTGATGTTTTTGAACTGTGTTGTTGGTGAAGACTATTGAGTCCCTTGAGCTGCAAGGAGATCCAGTCCTGAATACTCATTGGAAGAACTGATGCTAAAGCTGAAACTCCAATCCTTTGGCTTCCTGATGTGAAGAACTGACTCACTGGAAAAGACCCTGATGCTGGCAACAATTGAAGGGAGGAGGAGAAAGGGATGACAGAGGATGAGATGGTTGGATGGCATCACCAACTCAATGGTCATGAGTTTAAGTAAGTTCCAGGAGTTGGTGATGGACAGGCAAGCCTGGCATGCCGTAGCCCACTGGGTCGCAAATAGTCAGACACAACTGAGTGAATGAACTGAACTGAAATGAATATAAAAATCACATAGAAAACAAGTAGACAATTCCTCCATTCCCTCTGCCCCCAAACAATTGATGTTGATTTTTAAAATATATTCATTTATAATATCAATTCTTGGCATAGAGTAAGTACTTCAGAAGTACTTGGTTGAGCTAATAAATAAATAAACCCAGAATTTCCATTCATAAGAACTGATAAGATAAAAGTTGATTTTGTTAGTAAATTTAAATTGAAAGTAAAAATTATTGCTAATAATTATACTTTATCACATAAATTAAAACAGTTTAAGCAAGACACCTACAGCAATAACTGAAATACCCAGGTATCTTAACTGAAGGTGCTGTATAAATGTAAAGACAATTACCTTAAGTGCCCTCCTTTCTCATCCAAAAAGAATTTATTTAAACTGTGTAAAAGCAAATACTATATATGAAAAATGTCTTCTAGTGATAAATGTTTTTCATTTTATGCAACCTTCTTGAATTACATTTTGGTATGTTTACAAATATGTACCAAAGTTTCTCAGATATTGGCAAAAGAAAAGCATACCCTGTCCAAAAACTTTCCATTTATATAAAATGCAAATCTTGCTGCTGAGAAATGAAATAATTGTAATCTAGCAATTTTATAAGCTAAGAGTTTCAAAGTATAGCTGTGAGGGACCTCAAAGGGATATATCATCCAGCACTGAGGCAAGAGTTAAATTATTCTAGTCAGTAGGAACCCCGTTTATTCTTGCATCTGTGTGCTTCCTCAGATATGGAGAACCCCTTCTTAACACAGTTCACCGAGCAACCATCAAAGTGTTTGAAAGCAATAAATAGATCACTCCCCCACCACAACTTCTTAAAGTCGAACACAAAAAAGTGAAAGTGAAAGCTGCTCAGTCGTGTCCGACTCTTTGTGACCCCATGGACTTTACAGTCCATGGAATTCTCCAAGCCAGAATACTGGTGTGGGTAGCCTTTCCCTTCTCCAGGGGATTTTCCCAACCCAGGGATTCCCGCCCCGCATTGCAGGCGGATACTTTACCAGCTGAGCCACAAGGGAAGCCCTGAACACAAAAACTTCAGCCCTTTTCTCACAGAACCAAGTTATGCAGTCTTTATTTTTGTTACAGTTCTCTGGAGAATTGACATTTTTCACAGTTTTTTTTTTTTAAGATAGACACCCAAAGTACAAAAACAAGGCAAAAAGGGCATGGTGATACACATTAGAATAGAGAGCACATATTATTACTAAATCAATTTCACTTCTTTCACGATAGCAAACAAAATGCAAAATTGGGCACATCTTGAGGTTCATAATGAAAATCAGATCTTGCTCCCCATTTCAAACACCCTTCTTAGTTCCTGTCAGGCCTGGCATTTTGTTCAAATTCATAATTATTTGTTTCTTTGATTATATTGTTTAAATTTACTTACTGTGGTATAATGTCAGAGGAATCTGAAGCCAGTGGCTGGGGTTTGAATCCCTGCTAGTTGTATGACCTGGACTTCAATTTCTGCAGTTATGAGTTGTGAAAATTATTCCTATATTTCTAGGTTATTTGTGGGGCTGTCTTCCAAGATATACATGAGTCACTTGCCACAGGGCCTGTTACCTAAGAGTCATTCAACCAGAGTCATTTTTCTGCTTTAAACTGCTTCTTCTAGCAATAGTTGCTGCTCGATCTCTTATTAGAAACAGAAAAGCCTATCTTCATTATTGCTTCTTTCTCAGCTTGCACTTCAGTTATTTTCTCTTTCATGCCCACAGTGTTATCGTAAGCCTTCGCCATCACACAGTTGGAATATTACAGGTGACTACTTCCTAGATTCCTTTCCTCCATTCTCTTCTCTTCCCATTTTCGAAAATGCGTATCACTTCTGGGCTTTAAAATCAAACTACAACAAAACAACTTGAAAATAGGTCTTATTTTCTACCAAGTTAAGTTCAAGTTCCCTGATACATGTAAAGTCTTCGCAAACTTGCCAGCCCCTGCCCACTTCTTGAAACATTATTCCTGTCTGTAACCTTGCACTGAAGAATGCCCTTCACTTACTAAGATGTAGATTCAAAGTCTCCTTAACCCTATCCCCTGCCCCAGAGGAAAATAAACCACTTCCCAATTTTGTATTATCTGTACTATTACATGTAAAACTAGATTATTATCTGTACATAGATCTTCCATATTATATTTAAGATCCTTGAATAGCACAATATCTGGTCCACAGAAATAATTGGAAAAAAAATGGATATTGGTTGAATTTTAGGTCAAGGCATCATTTTTACACCTAATTTTGAAATATATTTAGAAATGACTTAAGTAGGCATCCTAATTCAAACCCTTTTTATAAGTTTGACTTGCCTTTATTATGTCACAGTATCTTGTATTTAGGATAATCAGGAAAAAACTGTGTGCTATATTTTGACTGTCAAGTTTTAGTAACTCAGATCATTTGAATAGGTTTTCCTAACTGCCCTTCACTCTCACTTTCATGTAGAATTGGTCATTTTATTTGTTTCAATTTTGGTATCTGTTCTTAATTTCTATTGATTTTCATCTTATAAACTTCCATAATTTATAGCATATAATTATTTATTTATATATTTCTTCATTGTATATTATAAATACCTTAATGTTACAAGCCATTTCTCAATTGCATCTTCAATATTTCGTACCTTGCTTGACACAAGTGATTAAATATGTGCTTTTGAATGAATGAATTCATGCTGATACCAATTCAGATACATAAAGATACATCCAAATATAGGTATGGAGTCAAATGCGAATATAGAAGCAGATACAGCCATGCACACAAATTTAAGGATAAATTATGAAACTCCTTTTCTTTCTCAGGGAACTTACTTGTTGGGAACATTGTTATTATTTTCAATTTAGGTGTTGGCTTGGTGCACTGTACAATAATAACACTAACAATAATAAATGCACACCAATTTCCCAACACATAATAAACCAGGTACCAGTAAATGTATCAGGTGTTCACTATGTGTTCTGTATACTGTTACCAATAGACTGTGCTAGATTTTGTCATCAACCTTTATGAATGAGGAATCTGGCACTCTAAGACATTAAGAAATTTCCTCGAGATGACATAACTTATAAGAAATGAATACAATTATTATTATCAAAACAAGACAGAAACAGAGAAGAAAGAACCAAACAGCCATGATCAGAGGCAGGCTGGAGAGTAGGCAGAAGAAGAGGAGGCAGAGGGAGAGAGAATATCAGAAATAGCACCCAAAATAATTTGTAGCAGAAGATTCAGTCATTCAAGATTACCTTCTTCTAGGGGGCTTCCCAGGTAGTGCTAGTGGTAAAGAACCTGCCTGCCAATGCAGGAAATATAATGAGATAGAGATTCCATCCCTGGGCTGGGAAGATCCCCTCATGAAGCACATGGCAACCCACTCCAGCATTCTTGCCTGGAGAATCCCCTAGGACAGAGGAGCCTGGTGAGCTGCGGTACATAGGGTCGCTAGAGTTGGATACTACTGAGCGACTTCACTTTATTTGTTCACTTTCATGCATTGGAGAAGGAAGTGGCAACCCACTCCAGTGTTCTTGCCTGGAGAATCCCAGGGACGGTGGAGCCTGGTGGGCTGCCATCTATGGGGTCGCACAGAGTTGGACACGACTGAAGCGACTTAGCAGCAGCAGCAGGGAAGCCTGGCGTGCTGCAGTCGAAGGGGTCACAAAGAGTTGGACATGACAGCTGAACTGAACTGAAGTTATTTAGGACACACACAGGGGTTACTCAATCCATCTTTCTGTGAAGTCAGCCTTCCTTTTTCTGTTTTTCAAACTTTTCTATTACTTTGAGCTAACTCCAAAAAGACACACACACACACACACACACAAATACTAATAAAATCTCCCTGAAATATTTTTTCCTCCAATAATTGTTCTCCCTTTAAATATTCCTAATGTCTATCATGCTACATTTTCTTTCTTTCTTTTTTTTTTGTCACTCTGATCCTTGAGATATGTTGCACTATTTCCTGAGGTCAGATGTGAAATGGTAACCTCAGTATCACTCTTTCTTCTCATATCTCTATCTCCTGAAAACATTCTAGGAGCTGTTTGAAGATACTGTGTTCATCTCAGCAACCTTAGGTCATGAAAAGTCAATACATTCATATTTAAGACAAATCACAAGAAACAATTATTTTCTGGTTTCTTCTTAAATATGACAGATATTAATAACTTAGGAATGGAAATACAAATTTTCTTCCTCAATTTGTTCACCAAGTTAGTGCATAAACTGTGTATGGTGAAGGGAGCAGTAGCATAAAATTTTATGAGTATTTTCAGTATGGGTATTACTGTAAAACATGACAGTTGAAAAGGAAGTTGGCAGGTGTTTTAGTGTGAGAATCTTTTTTCCTACATTTCTCTCACAATGTGCAGTACTTAAGCATCCTTTTCATTTTAGCATAAGAACATAATGCTTAAAAATGTTAGACTTTATAACTAAGTACCAAGTAAGCCTGTGTTTCTTATTTATATGTTTGTTTTCTTTAAAACAAACAAAAACTCTTTCATTCATATATCACACATGTTTTAAAATCAACACTCTTGACTGCAATAATGTTGTCTTCCCATCTTTTAGTTCATCATTCCATTGATCCAATGTATTGATGCCTGCTAAACCTTAAAAACAAATTTAGATGATCTCTCAAAAATAAGAGACCTGCTCTTGTGGGACTTCCCTGGTGGTCCAGTGGTTAAGAATTCACTTTCCACTGCAGGGGACTGGGTTTGATCCCTGGCTTAGGAGCTAAAATCCCACATGCCTCACAGACCAAAAAACAAAACGTAAACAGAAAGGATATTGTAACAAATTCAATAAAATACTTAAAATAAATGATCTGTATCAAAAAAAAAACTTAAAAAAAAAAGATACATGTTCTAATAATTGTGTGCCACTGTCCCAAAAGTTAGCTATTTCTCCAAAAAGGCTATATTCACTGTATTTGATGTTTTGTATTCAATACATGTCAAATTCTTATATAATCCTACCATATTGGTGGAATTATTCATCTTGGTTGTAAAACTCTTTGTGACTAAATTACTTAATTCTTTAAGCTTCCTAAATAGTTTGAATTTTTTTTTTTTAAGATGGCAAGGAGAAGCAATTTACCTTTACTTTTCTTCCTCCTACCACTTACAAATCATTTATATTTCAAACCTGAGCCATTTTTCTAGTTAATGAAGTTAATGGCTTCATCATGCTGTGTAATTCACAATGTGCAATCTATATAATAAGAGCAGAAGATGATATAGAATATTCTTGATGTGCATGAATATTAAATATTGAAAAACAATTAGATGGTAAAAATAGAAATATAAATAAAAGTAATAAAACACTAAGGAAAATGTTTGCAAGGCAGTATATCAATTTTAAGAAGGTTGCTCGGGGAAAATTCTACCAAATATTTCTACAGTAATGTATTTTGTCCAGAGCATTTTGATATGTATCATCACATGTGATCTTCACAGCAAACTGACAAGATAAATATTATTTACATTCAACAGGAAAAAGTCTTCATAGTAAAAGCTGACCTACAATCAGGGTATCTGGTACCTAGGTCCTTGATAAAGTCTCTGTTTCTCTTTATCTTACATTCATCCCTTCCCATTTCAAATGCCACTTCCCATCCCACACATGTTGGCTCCTCACTTTCCTCTCAGTAAACAGATTTCACATTGTACTCTGTTAAAATAACATTGTATACGTTAACTTTCAAAATAAAATGTAAAAATTCCTAAAGTGGATAAAAATTCTGAATAAGAAGTGTCTGGTAGTTTATTTTAGCTTTTTCTCATTCACATCCCTGAATGCAGTTTTCATCATAGGAACTGGTAAGCTCAGTATCACTTTTTGACAAGTTCATCTACTGTCATGAGCTCAACTATCTTTTCTTCACAAATGTCCCTTGAAGCCTCTCTTCTTAAATCCTAATTGTTCTTTCTTGAATCTTAGTTTTACTGGACTCTATCTGGAAATCTATTAGAGCCTCATCCTCAGCATGCATGGGCTTCCTTGGTGGCATGATGGTAAAGAATCCACCTTCCAAGGCAGGAGATGCCAGAGACACAGGTTCACTTCCTGTGTGGAGGCATAAACGGCTACCTGCTCCAATATTCCTACTAGGAAAGTTCAATGGACAGAGGAACCTGGCGGTGACAGTACATGGAGTCTCAAAGTGTTAGATACAACTGAGTATGCACAACCTCATTGTCAACACGCACCAAACAGAACTAATTAGTTTAACTCCCCCAACATAGTATTTCCATATTTTGGCAGGTGTCTAGACCATTTCCAAGCCCCCAGAGCTGGAAGCCACTCCAGGCTAATTGACAAAGGCTTCTCCATGTCTGGCTAATTCTTTCCCACGTTTCCTTTCCTATTGCCGCTAACAGTTTTCACCATCAACATGTAGATACTCAAAAATTAGAGGGCCAAAATAAAATTGTCTACTATTATTTCTCAAATGTACAAACATATTAAACTTTTCTAATGGAAAAACAAAACTATAGACTCTAAGTGTTGAAATAAATTATGTTTTCATATTGTAACTTAAACACATACCAATCTAGATATAAATGCCTGTGTTGGTAGCTATATAGTCACAATCCAAAACAAATTTGCAAATGAATATAAACTAAAGTGTAAAATAAAACATTTAAGATGATACTAAAATAATGCTAATATAAAACTTCTCATGGAGATGAGAATATGTATTAGCTATATCATGTACGTTCTCTGGTATTTGTAAGTCTACCTCAGCTCTAATTTCTCTATAGAAACTTGTTTGAAACTTCATTTGGCTAATACATATTATTGATACAGTAACCCCACTGCTATAGTTGCCTCATTGACTTAAAATATTAATTTACTAGAGTTTGATGATCATGTTATCGTAACTGCAAATAAAATTTCAACCACCAAAACCATGTGGAAATACTTGGTTATAATATGGCCACACCAATAACTTAGAATAAATTTTATGTTGATTTTGAGATTACAACAAAAATGAAAACACACCATTGACACATTCCCCTAGAGACTTGGTCAACTACTCCCTTCATAGTCTGCAGAGCAAAGATGGAGAAATACAAGCCTATCCTCCTGCAGCAGCACCCTGATGTAGCTCTGCATCACTATAATAAAACTCTAATAGATGATTAATACACTGATGGTTAAACTGCAACTATATCAACAGTTGTGCTTCCCTGGTGGCTCAGATGGTAAAGATTCTGCCTGCAATAAGGATTGATCCCTGGGTTGGGAAGATCCCCTGGAGGAACTCATGGCAACCCACTCCAGTATTCTTACCTAGAGAATTCCCATGGACAGAGAAGCCTGGCAGGCTACAGTCCATAGGGTCACAAAGAGTTGGACACAACTGATCAACTAAACACATATCAACCATGGAAACGTTAAGTTTGGGGTAAGCAATCAAGTGCAAGAAAAATGTGTCTGACCATTCCCAAGTATAAATGATGAGTCATGAAATTATTATGAATGATTAAAGAGTTTAGCAGGGCTATTTGTGCTAAAGAACCAAATTGCATTTTAATTCATTTAAAATAGGCTTTTGAGATTAAAACTGATAATTAAATCCCCAAGTTCATGAAGCAATAGAAACTACTTTTAATTTCCTAGGATTAGAAATGTATATCTTGTGCATTTGTTCTTCTACCCGATCTCATCTGTCCCATGTTAAAATCATGAGACCAAAAAAAAAAAAAAAAAACTTATCAAAGGGGAAGAATGTGGTGGTATACCATTAATACAGCATACACCAAAACAGAGTTTCTTTATTTCTCTCTATTTTCAGTATTTATAGGTCACCCTCTTTTTGCTAATGAAAATCTGGATCATTAAAATAATACAGGCATGTTTATTTTACCTGTGAAACATTACTGTTTCAACAGCCTAAAGCAGCCCTGGGAAAGAGTCATTATCTTTCTACATCAAGATCTTTTTGCCTCTTATTTTTTTTTTTTTCCCCTTTCTCTGCTTTGTCATTTTTGTGTCCCCTTCTTCATTGCTCTCTTTTTGATTAATTACAAACAGAATTTTGTCTTCCAAGGAATTTATGAAAGGACTCATCAGGACTTACCAAGGTTGTACCATAAGTAGAAATTTAACCCAAAAAAGCAGGGAAGAGAGTGTTGGGGAACCACATTGCTGACAGCCTAGTAAGTGCTGTGCTAAGGGTTTTACAAATGAATTCCCCATTTAAACTCAAACTTAATCTTATGAGACAGATACTATTTTCATTTCTGTTGGTATCCTGACACTAAGAGAGGTTAAATGAGCTAATCGAAGTCCATACAAGAAAGATGGTAGAACTGGGATGTGAACTTAGATTTTCATTTTTCCTCTATACTAAGTGTCTTGCAATGAAATGTGTTGTGTTCTATAGATTAAACTAAACTCAAACCTTCTGGAACAGTGGATGTAAATTTTAAGCTTTCTTATTTTGGTGTCAGTATTTTCAAAATGAAAAATGATTCTTTATTTAATCCCATTAAACAGGGCTGAAGAACAGGGACAGGTATGCAGTCCTGTCCTTGAGGATTTTAGTGACCAACCTGGAGGTGGGCCCTGGGTCATATTTCTACCCATAGAGACAGCTCTGTCAGGGATTGCAAAATATGTTTATTTTGATGTAGGAATAGAAATTCCTTCTCTCAACAATTATGTAGAATGTTGTCCTTCATCCCTTAAGTCTCTGCAAAGAAAAGCCCAAAACTGAGAAAAGAAAAAAAAAGTCTTCCCCACCTCTTCATTGCTAGTGTACCCCCCAGAATCTATAAATTTCTGATTATTTTCCAATTATTATGTTTAGATAGAGAAAATAACATTTAATCTATTTGTGAAGAACAATAAACTATAGCAGTGAAAATAACTAACAAATTTCATAGATTCTAAAATACATCTGTTAAAAGCAATGTGAGGAGGTCACAGTCTTCATATGCATTTACATACAGTAAAACTGATATTTGGTTGGCCAGAAAGTTTGTTTGGTTTTCAAATGATGTTATGTAAAGCCTGAACAAACTTTCTGGCCAAGACAATATATATAAAAGAGATATCATGTATTCAATAAAGTTAAAAAACGACAAAGCAGTAATTTCAGTGCCTGAGATTTACAATATGAAAGGAACTTAAGTGTCCACTAATGGGTGAATAAATAAAGAAGATGTTTGCGTGGTATCACTGATATGTGGGATCTGAAAGAAAAGTCACAGAAACGAGGCTAGAAAAGTGATTGCCCGGGACTGGGAGGGTTGGAGAAAACCAGAAGTTTGTCAAAGGATACGAGATTTCAGCTATAAGATGCACATGATGTGAGAATCTAATATAAAACAGAGTGACTATAGTTGATAAGACCATATTGTATAAGTGAAGTTCGCTAAAAGGATAGAATTTAAATGTTCTCATCAAACAAAAAAAGATAAATATGTGAGGTGGTGGATGTTATATTTAATTGGATGGGGTAATTCTCTCACAATGTATGCGTGTATCAAATAACATGGTGTACCCTTTATGTATCTTATATGTCAACTGTAGTTTAGTAAAGTTGAAAAAATAAAATATAATAAAATAATTAACTGAATAAATTAATTAAAAATACAATAATATTAGTGCTACTTGACATACAGTCATTTTGCTAATAAAACATCTAGGAGACTGTCAGTTCCATAGGAATGGAGAACATGTTTTGACTTCCTCACATTTTAGGACCAAACACAATACTGTTTGGTATTTAATACATGGGAAAAAAGTAAATGAGAGGAAAATGAAAGGAGAGGAAATTATAAAGAAATAAAAAGAAAGGTGAGAGAAGAGGAGGGGAGAGGAGGGAAGCAAAGGGAGGGAGTGGGAAAGGATAAAGGAAGGACCTAAAGTCAGAGTTCTTGCCTCGGGTATCTGTGGAGGGGATGGATATGGAGGGGAGTAAGTTTTTCATGAATTTCCTAATTCCATTAGGTCTTCTAGGATCTCAAAGGTCAATATAAATAGCCACAACATATTGACTAGTCATTGAGAAGGAATGTTACATAATTCCTAAGGAAATGGAAGATTCTTATAAGAAATAATTTAAGAATGTTTCAGATACAGAAGAAATGAAATTTAATAGATTGCATTTGGCAAAAATAAAGTTTGGGGATCCAATCCTAATGATGCTGATCTCTAATTTCATTAATAAATTGTATAATTCACTAAACTTCTTTGAATCTTGGCTTTCTGTTTTGAAATGATAGGTATATATAGGATGCCCTCCAAGGCTACTTTTAGTTTTAAAGAAATCTACCTTTGACTACATTGGTGCAAAATTAATTTTACAAAACATACCTTCTCCTATGGAAAAAAAATCAGTATTCATAGAAATGACTACTTCTGCTACAGTGTATGTTTGTAAAGAAATAAATTATTAACTTATGTAAAGTTTAAGATTCCTTAATCTGGCAAAATCCGTTACTTTTTGAGAGGAAACTAGAGGGAATTGCCATTGCCCGGTCATATACTATTCAGTTTTAAAGTGTCAGCATTTACACTTTTATAGGCATTATGCTTACAATGATATATAATGCTTATAATACCCAACTTCTAAGTCATTTTATCATATGACTGACATAACAGTATCATAATAGAAAACTAAGCCTCTATCTGGGTGCAGTACTCTTCTCATGATTCAGACAGGCATGAGCAGCACTGTGTGATACTCCATTAATTTCAATTCCAGAACATAACTTGTCTCTGTGTGTGTAAATTCAGTTAAATGATTTAAAGAGGAGAAAAACAAGTCTCACAAATTGAGGTTTAATTCTCTGTGAGAAGGATAAGAAAATATGGCTCATTTGTATATCCCAGGCTTTGCCAATAAAACAAATAGCAGCTAATTTGGGAAATAGTTGCAACATTAAGCCCTTATTAACAGATGTTTTCTTACCATCACCCCCAAGTAGGCAGTCATTTAACATGGTCCTTCTCAGTCTTGTGAACCATTTTCTGCCAACATCTACTCTATCAAATCCTTAAGGAGTACTATAAGCAAACTTTGAAGATATTTGATGGTTTGGTTATAGACTACAGTGATAAATGTGAATTTTGCAACAAAGTGAGTCACATTAATTTTTTGGTTTTAAGTGCATATAAAAGTTATGTTCAGAGAAGGTGATGGCACCCCACTCCAGTACTCTTGCCTGAAAAATCCCATGGATGGAGGAGCCTGGTGGGCTGCAGTCCATGGGGTCGTGAAGAGTTGGACACGACTGAGCGACTTCACTTTCACTTTTCACTCTTCATGCATTGGAGAAGGAAATGGCAACCCACTCCAATGTTCTTGCCTGGAGAATCCCAGGCACGTGGGAGCCTAGTGGGGTGCCGTCTATGGGGTCGCACAGAGTCAGACACGACTGAAGCGACTTAGCAGCAGCAGCAGCAGCAAAAGTTATGTTTACACTGTATTGTACTCTATTAAGTGTGCAACAATATTGCGTCTAAAAAGGTACATACCTTTATTAAAAATACTTCATTGCTTAAAAGCCCTAAATACTATATGAGCTTTCAGCCAGTGATATTTCTTGCAATTACAATATAAAAACGATCACTGATCACAGATCCCCATAAAAAATAAACTGACAAAGTTTGAGATGTTGCAAGAATAACCAAAATATGGCCCAGAGATAGGACACTAGAAAATGATGTTAGAAAATTGGTGCCAGTAGATCTGCTCAACACAGGATTGCCACAGACTTTTAATTTGCAAAAGCATTGTAATAGCTGCAAAATTCACTCAATCAAAGTGTAATAAAATAAAATATGCCTATATAGAAATGTCTTTATTCAAATACTAGAAGTTACCCATTTCCTTCTTTATTTTATGACTAGAAGAAGTTTTGGTAACTATGATGTAAGAGTTGCTCAGCAAATCTTTGAATATTATTAAATACTAAATCTCCAGTGCTACTCACTCTAGTATGTACTAAAGAGCTACTGAGGTTAGAAGCAGTCCAATCAACAATCTCACTTTTGTAATTTCAACCATCTGTACCTGTGACTTTTGATTTGAATTTCAAATTTGAAACTACTATTGTTTCCTCTGTTCAAAGCATCAAAATTCATACGGCATGACTCTTCAAGTTTAGTATTCATATGTGCCTCTTGTTCCTCCTCAGTTCCAGCTGTTCCAAATTTGGTAAAATCCACCCTGTCATTTTTGTACTATGCAAGAATAGACAACAAAACTTAATGATTTATTCACAATGCTGAGCACTAAGGATAAGGCTCTTGATATTGTTGATAAACAGACTAGCAGTGGGGAAGAAATACTGATCTGAGCTGTTTCTGTTATTGAATGAAAGACATGGGAAATATGATTTCGTAAATTAAAACTGGATTGTCAAGTCAAGCAAACTAAGGACTTATACCATGTAATTTTTACTCATTTCTTAAAGTAATCGGTGAGGATTATGATAATGCTAAAGGGCTAAATGTATAAAAATTGGTGAAATTAGCAGCCACATTTAAGTAAGTATAAGGAGCAAAATTTTTGTTGTTTAGTCGCTAAGTACTCTCTGACTCTTTTGCGACCCCATAGACTGTAGCCCTCCAGGCTCCAAGAATTTTCAGATGTACAAGTTGGGTTTTGAAGAGGCAGAGGAACCAGAGATCAAAATTGCCAACATTCGTTGGATCACAGAGAAAGCATGGAATTCTGGAAAAACAGCTACTTCTGCTTCATTGACTACCATAAAGCCTTCGACTGTGTGGATCACAACAAACTGTGGAAATTTTTAAGGGATGGAAATATCAGACCACCTTTACTGCCTCCTGAGAAACCTGTATGCAGGTCAAGAAGCAACAGTTAGAACTTTACATGGAACAGCTAACTGGGAAAGGAGTATGAAAAGGCTGTATTTTGCCACCCTGTTTATTTAACCTATATACAGAATACATCATGTGAAATGACAGGTCAGGTGAATCACAAGCTGCAATCAATACTGCAGGGAGAAATATCAACAACCTTGGCTATGAAGATGATACCACTCCAACAGAAGAAAGTGAAAAGGTACTTAAGAACCTTTTGATGAAGGTGGAAGAGGAGAGTGAAAAAGCTGGCTTAAAGCTCAACATACAAAAAAAAAAAAAAACAGAGATCACGGCATCCAGTTCTATCACTTCATGACAAATAGAAGGGAAAAAAGTGAAAGTGGTGACAGGTTTTATTTTCTTGTGCTTCAAAATCTCTGAGGATGGTGACTGCAGCCATAAAATTAAAAGATGCTTGCTTCTTGTAAGGAAAGCTATGACAAACCTAGACAGCATAGTTAAAAAACAGAGACATCACTTTGCTGACAAAGGTCCATACAGTCAAAGCTATGTTTTGTTCAGTAGTCATACACAGATGTGAGAGTTGGACCATAAAGAAGGCTGAGACCCAAGAATTGATGCTTTCAAATTGTGGTGCTGAAGAAGATTCTTGAGAGTCCTTTGTACTTCAAGGAGATCAAATCAGTCAATACTAAAGGAAATCAATCCTGAATATTCATTGGAAGGTCTGTTGCCTAAGCTGAAGCTCCAATACTTTAGCCAGCTGATGCTAAGAGCCTATTCATTCAAAAAGGCTGTAATGTTGGGAAAGTTTGAAGGGAAAAAGAGAACAGTACAGCAGAGGATGAGATGCTTGGATAGCATCACTGACTCAATGGATGTGAATCTGAGCAAACTCTGGGAGATATGGAGGACAGAGGAGCCTACCCTGCTATACACCATGGAGTCAAAGAGTCGGACAGGACTCAGTGATTGAACAACAATGACAAAGAAGCAAAATATCAAAAGTAGTAACATCTTTTGCTAGCTAATAGCATGAGGTCCATCTTTCAAAGTAATTATTGATGGATAGAAACCCTTTATGTAGAAATTTCAACAACTCTCTAAAAGCTTTAAATAAGAAAGCTACATATTAAGCATACAATGAAAGCCTAATTAATAGGAAACATCAATTAGATTTTGTTATACTCCTCTTCAAGGATGCAAGAAAATAAGAAATTAAGTCTGATTGTAGATTTTATCAAATATTAATGAAACAAAAATCATTCAGTGTCTGGAACACAACTGGTATTCATCCTATAGTAGCACTGCTCAATAGAACTTTTTGCAATAATGGAAATGGTCTATACCTACACTGTTGTCTACAGCAGGCACTGGTCATGTATAGCTATTGAGCAGCCAAATATGGCTAGTAAAACTGAGAAATTTTATTTTTCCCCAGGCTTACTGAGATACAATTGACAAATAATACTTTCTGTATGATTTAGTCTGATTGTTGAACCCCTCTATTGAATTTTTGAACTCAGTGTATTATTCTGCTGTATGATGTCTGTTGGGTACTTTCAAATCTTTTCTATCTCTGTTGTGAATTGTCTTTGTTTTTATGCTGTCCTTGTGATCTTGTGGGCACCTTTATGACCACTATCTTGAATTCTCTGTTTGGTAAACTGCCTGTCACCATTTCATTGTGTTGGCTTGTGGAGTTCTGTTTTGTTTGCCACGTATTCTCCTGGTTATTCATTTTACTTGAGTTTTTGTGTTGGTTTCTATGAATTAGATAAAAGAGCCAATCTCTCAGCTTTAACAGAATGGCCTTATATAGCAGATTAACCTTGCTAACCAGCGTAGCCCAAGATTCTAGGTACCACTCAAACTTCTGTCTTTTTCAAACAGTTGTCTTTGTTCTTGCTCCTTTTGCACCACTAACTGCCTGTCCTGTCAGTTCTAACAGCAGACTAATTGAAAGCTCAAACTTTGGACAGTGGATGAAAAAGTCAACATATGATATATGCATCCTATCCTTTATCAGGTAGTAATGGGAGATGGATCATGGCTTCTGGTCCCATCACTTCATGGCAAATAGATGGGGAAACAGTGGAAACAGTGGCAGACTTTATTTTTGGGGGATCCAAAATCACTGCAGATGGTGATTGCAGCCATGAAATTAAAAGACACTTACTCCTTGGAAGAAAAGTTATGACCATATTCAAAAGCAGAGAAATTACTTTGCCAACAAAGGTCTGTCTAGTCAAGGCTATGGTTTTTCCCGTGGTCATGTGTGGATGTGAGAGTTGGACTCTGAAGAAAGCTTAGAGCTAAAGAATTGATGCTTTTGAACTGTGGTGTTGGAGAAGACTCTTGGGACTCCCTTGGATTGCAAGGAGATCTAACCAGTCCATTCTAAAGGAGATCAGCCCTGGGTGTTCTTTGGAAGGAATGATGATAAAGCTGAAACTCCAGTACTTTGGCCACCTCATGTGAAGAGTTGACTCATTGGAAAAGACTCTAATGCTGGGAGGAATTGAGGGCAGGAGGAAAAGGAGACAACAGAGGATGAGATGGCTGGATGGCATCACCGACTCGATGGACGTGAATTTGAGAGAACTCCGGGAGATGGTGATGGACAGGAAGGCCTGGTGTGCTGCAATTCATGAGGTCACAAAGAGTCAGACACGACTGAGCGACTGAACTGAACTGAATGGGAGATGGGTGTTTTTGCCTACATACTCTTTGCTGAGCCAGAGTAGAGGGCTACTGGAAGCACCTGTGTCCCAGAGGAATTGCAAAAGCTGAGTAGCCAGCACCCTGAGCTAAGTTTTTAAGTAGCTAACCTCTTGAGTGGTAACCACAGAAGTTGGGGCACTAGATGTGTGGACAAACTCCTTTCAGTGAGAAGTTAGAGACTTGGTTTTATCATTTAGGCAGCCTAGGAAAAGAAGGCACAGGACATCCGGCATGCTCACTCAAACACCTAAGGACAAAAAATGATGTGGTCTGATAGTGACCAGACACAGGCTGATTAGAAGTCTGACCTTGGGCAGTAGTTGGAAAAGTACGCAGTTCAGCTCCTCCAGAAAGAGACATGGAGCCTTACTATTTGGCCTGTCTCCTCTGAGCTGAGCTCAGTGAGAAAGCTGTAGGAAGGGTCCACACACACATTTCAAAATCACTTTCTTGTTTAATGCGGTTCTGTAGGACTGACAAATGTTGAGTCCTCTTGGCTTTCTAAGCTGGCCTCTCAGGCAGTAGCCATAAAACAAAGGGTTCTAGACACATGGACAAGCTTTTCCAGAAAGAAGCTGGAAACTTGGTTTTATCATTGGAACAAGCTGGGAAGAAGAGGCTGAGGAAATTTCCACAAGCCTTTTCAGGCTCCTGAGAGGATGCAGTCAGCTCCCACAGGCAGGCAGGGTAGAAGTCTGCTCCTCAGGAAGTTACTGTGAAATTATGCAATTTCCTTCCAGGGAGAAACTGGGAGCTTTGAGTGTCTGCCTATTCCTTCTGTGCTGAGCTGAGTTAGAGGAACAGTCTTACAAAGTGCTCATGCACCTGTTTAAAAAATTCCTCTGTGTTGACTGTGGTTGTGGTGGACTCATGAATGCCCAGCCCCACTGGCTTTCTGAGTTAGGTCACTTAGGAGCCAGTCACTTAGGCAGCAGTCATAAAAGTTAGGTATAAGACATGTGGTGAAAACTGTTCACTCCTCAGGGAGAGACTGGAAGTTAGGGGTTCCCTCATGATTGTAAGCCACTATAATGGAGGGAGGGCTTTGTGGCACAAGTATGTATCAGCTTTTCCTATCCATTTTGATGTGGGTTATTTCCTCAGTTGTGTGAGGTATAGGAGTCATTCAACTAGTTTCTGTATTTTTATCACGGAGAATTGATCCCTGTGAAGCTATATGTATATGTGTGTGTATGTATGTGTTTGAGTATGTATATATGTATATGAAGTGAAGTGAAGTGAAGTCACTCAGTCGTGTCCGACTCTTTGCAACCCCATGAACTGTAGCCTACCAGGCTTTCTCTGTCCCTGGGATTCTCCAGGCAGGAATACTGGAGTGGGTTGCCATTTCCTTCTCCAGGAGATTTTCCCAACCCAGGGATCGAACCTGGGTCTCCTGATTGCAGGCAGATGCTTTACCTTCTGAGCCACCAGGGAAGTCCATATATGTGTATATATATATACATATGTACACACATATAGGCTTCCCTGTTGACTCAGACAGTAAAAAATCCTCCCTGAAATGCAGGAGACCTGGGCTCGATCTCTGGGTTGGGAAGATCCCCCAGAGGAGAGCATGGCAAACCACTTGAGTATTCTTGCCTGAAGAATCTTCAAGGACAGAGGAGCCTGGCAGGCTACAGTCCATGGGGTCGCAAAGAGCCGGACACAACTGAGTGACTAAGCACTCACACACGTACACACACATATACACATATACATATGTATGTATGTATACATGTGTGTGTGTGTGTGTGTATAAATTTCCACCTTCATGGGGGGAGGAAAAAGTCAGGAACCTCCTACTGTGATCATCTTGATCTTGCTATCTAAAATACTGAATTTTTAATTCTAATTATTTTAAATTTAAATAATGACATGTAGCTGATGGCTACCATACTGGACAGTGACGTTCTTTACCATCTATACCTGGTGCATTATACAATACCCAACCAAGTTCAGAAGGATTCTAATATATTCTAAAATTTCAAAGGAAAAAGTATATTTAAATAAAATTATATTAACAATCCAATATCCATAAGTCTGGACAGATTTAGACATTTTAAAAATATTTTCAAATGTAGAGATTCAAACAAGGAAAGGTGTCAAGGTGACTTACAGTATGTGCCTTACTGTAAAACCTAGTTTACTAGAAAGTATATGGACCTGTAGGATCAGTTCTGTGTTGTGATCCTTACCTACACTCTAACTATGTGCCTTCAAGCAAGCTGCCCATTACACTAGGGTTTACTTTCATTTGGAAATAGTTGAAATAATTTCAATATTAAAACAATGCTATCAGAGTTATATGAAAAAATGTGGGCACACAAAATATCTGGCAGAATGCCGAACACCAAATAGGTATTAAATTTCTCAATTCTCAAATTCCTGAAGTAAATTGGTTATATGAGTTTCTGTCACATGCACAAAAATTTCCTCTTTTCCTCCCCTAAAAAGAAAGTTCAAATGTATTCTAATCAAAGAGATGAACTGAAGTCTAGTACAATATCCTTTGTTTTCTTTTATTAACAGTAACCATAGAAATTATAGTTGATAACAACTGTAAATTATTAAATGAGAAAGCAAAGACTTTTTCTGATTTGTTAGTCATAAAATTCTAGTGCTTACAACAGTGACTACTATATACTATTCGATAACATTTCTTGAATAAAGAAGGCATTTATGCAATCATACAACTTAAATGCTTTCAGTTCAGTTCAGTTCAATTCAGTCACTCAGTCGCATTCGACTCTGCAACCCCATGATTCACAGCACGCCAGGCCGCCCTGTCCATCACCAACTCCTGGACTCTACCCATACCAACGTCCATTGAGTTGGTGACGTCATCCAGCCATCTCATGCTCCGTCGACCCCTTCTCCTCCTGCCGCCAATCCTTCCCAGCATTAGGTTCTTTTCCAAAGAATCAACTCTTCGCATGAAGTGGCCAAAGTATTGGAGTTTCAGCTTCAACATCAGTCCTTCCAATGAACACCCAGGACTGATCTTCTTTAGGATGGACTGGTTGGATCTTCTTGCAGTCCAAGGGAGTCTCAAGAGTCTTCTCCAACACCACAGTTCAAAAGCATCAATTCTTTGGCACTCAGCTTTCTTCACCGTCCAACTCTCACATCCATACATGACTACTGGAAAAACCATAGCCTTGACTAGACGGACCTTTGTTAACCAAGTAATATCTCTGCTTTTCAATATGCTATCTAGGTTGGTCATAACTTTCCTTCCAAGGAGTAGTGTCTTTTAATTTCATGGCTGCAATTACCATCTGCAGTGAATTTGGAGCCCCCCCCCAAAAAAAAGTCTGACACTGTTTCCACTGTTTCCCCATCTATTTCCCATGAAGTGATGGGACCGGATGCCATGATCTTTGTTTTCTGAATGTTGAGCTTTAAGCCAAGTTTTTCACTCTCCTCTTTCACTTTCATCAAGAGGCTTTTGAGTTCCTCTTCACTTTCTGCCATAAGGGTAGTGTCATCTGCATATCTGAGGTTATTGATATTTTTCCTGGCAATCTTGATTCCAGCTTGTGCTTCTTCCAGTCCAGCATTTCTCATGATGTACTCTGCATATAAGTTAAATAAGCAGGGTGACAATATACAGCCTCGACATAACTCCTTTTCTTCTTTGGAACCAGTCTGTTGTTCCATGTCCAGTTCTAACTGTTGCTTCCTGACCTGCATACAGGTTTCTCAAGAGACAGGTCAGATGGTCTGGTATTCCCATCTCTTCCAGCATTTTCCACAGTTTCTTGTGATCCACACAGTCAAAGGCTTTGGCATAGTCAATAAAGCAGAAATAGGTATTTTTCTGGAACTCTCTTGCTTTTTTGATGTTGTCAATTTGATCTCTGGTTCCTCTGCGTTTTTAGATTTTGTAATTTCAAAGTCATAATAATAATTTGGAGTTCAGAATACAGCTCTAAATTATTCTTTCCCTTTGTTCATTTTCAGTCTCCCTTTTTGTCTATTTTCTTTCAAAATGTCTTTCACTTTCATTCTTCCTCTCCACTATTAATGCTGTTTCTCTATAGTGATTACTCATTTTGAATGAACATATTAACATCTAGCTGCCATTCTCAATTCTCAAGTTTCACAATTGACACTAGTCTCTACATCAACAAACTGCACTCTGGGGGTTGCCATAAGTTCAACAGAAAAGAGTTGCTAATCATCATTAATAGTAAAGGGGACCAATGTGTTTAAGTATTTTTAAAACAAACCCACATACACATATAATTGTGAAAATTATTTGTTTCTGAAGGCAAGTATCTTTACTCTTTTAAATATATAGTTTTATAACTAGAGTAGAAACATCACTCTTGCCTGCCTGCATTCACACTTTCTCTCAAGACAAGAAGAAACAGGAAACAATATGCAGCCAGAATAGCAGGAATTAAGCACAAATCCAATCTTTCTTATCTCTGCTCTAGAAGATGTAGGTGGGGATGTGTCTCCTCTGGAAAAATACTGTCATGTATGTCATGGTGAAAAAAATATTAGAGAGTTGCTGCTGTAAAATACTTTCAGTCTTCTTCTTAATGTTCTGCTTTCATCATAGCATTCTCCAGACTAAAAGCTAAATCTTTTCTATTTTTTACTGTATTAACTTTATCTTGTTTTTGTCATCAAAATTGTCAGTTCTGCTCTGACCTTGGCTGTTTCACTTTGTAACATCTTCACAAAACTCATCATTCTTTCTAGGAAAACCTATCCCTCAATGACTAACAACCACTAATTATTTGGGATTTTGAAACTTGAAAAAATAGTTGTAATCATCTAACTTTTATTCTTGTAATGAACAGAAAGCCTACCAAAAAAAGTCCTACTACTACCACAAAAATCAACTGAATCTTGATGCTCTCCTTCCACTTGACCTCTGAAGTTCACTGAACACTCAGAATCTTTCACTATTAACTCCTGTTTCATATGTTTCCATTTTGCCACACATTAAAGTAGAGGATGTTTGACTTCCAGAGCCTTAAATTGTATTTTTCCCGAACTGTTCCTTTTCTCTTAGGTTTTCACACTGTCAAGTGAAGTGTCCAACTCTTTGGGACCCCATGGTCTGTCCATGGAATTCTCCAGGCCAGAATACCAGAGTGGGTAGCCTTTCTCTTCTCCAGGGGATCTTCCCAACCCAGGGATCAAACCCAGGTCTCCCTCATTGCAGGCGGATTCTTTACCAGCTGAGCCACAAGGGAAGCCCAAGAACACTGGAGTTGGTAGCCTATCCCTTCTTCAGTGGATCTTCCCAACCCAGGGATCGGGAGACCCAGGGTCTTCCGCATTGCAGACAGATTCTTTACCAACTGAGCTATCAAGGAAGCCCTGTATCAGTTTATAAAAAGACTATTTTTGAATCCAGTTCTTGCATTTTTCATTTACTAAGTGAACATTACTTAGTTCCTATTTTTTCTTAAATCTAATAGTCAAAAACTGTTTTCCTAATAGCAGTTATTGTGGGAATGGATAAAATTATTTCAAAACACTTTAGAAACATAATAAATAGTCTACCAACAAATGAGAATAATAACTCTTATGCTTCAGTTCCAAGCTAAAAAATTATATCCATCAAAAAAGTTTAGAATTCTAGTAAAATGAAACAATCTATGTGTTTGGCATGTAATACGTTTTCAGTATAAGTTCACTGAATGTTAAATCATACACGATTTTATATAATAGAACATGACATGCATGCAAAAATATCATAACTGAAAATAGATGAACCCATAATTTTAACTTCCTTGAAAAGTGTTTAGTCTATATAAGATTGTAGAGGTCATGTAGATCTGAATTGCTCTACTCACCATAAAGACATATACATCAAAAAGAGAAAATAAAACCACCCTTAACCGGCAGTTGCATATGTGTGTGCAAGCTAAGTCACTTCAGTTGCATCCAACTCTTTGCAACCCTATGGACTGTAGCCTGCCAGGCTTCTCTGTCCATGGAATGCCCCAGGCAAGAAGACTGGAGTGGAAGATCCCCTGGATCTTCCTGAGCCAAAGATCAAACCTACGTCTCTTATGTCCCCTGCATTGGCAGGCAGGTTCTTTACCCCTAGCACCATCTGGGAAGCCCACAATTTCCATGGAGCTTACTTAAACACTTCAGTAAGTCACATAGAGAAAGACAAATATCATATGATATCACTCATATGTGTAATCTAATTAAAAATGACTTACTTACAAAATAGAAACACACTCAGAGATCTCAAAAACAAATCTACAATAACCACAGGGGAAAGGTGATGGTGAGGGATATATTAGGAACTTGGGATTAATATACACAAACTACTATATATAAAATAGATGATGAACAAGGACCTAGGGTATAACATAGGGAACTCTACTCAATATTCTGTAATAATCTATATGAGTAAGAGTCTGAAAGAGAATTAATATTTGTGTATGTATAACTGAATCACTTTGTTCTACACCTAAAACTAACACCACATTGTAAATCAACTCTAATAAAATTTAAAAAAATACTAAAAACTTCAAATGATGTGAAAGTAGGGGGAAATATCCTAATGAAGATGGTTCAAGTCAAGTATGTGATAAAATAAAGTATATGGGGAAAAAGGATAGGAAACTGAGCCTAGCAGTTGGAACACAGAATCATTCTGAGAAAGTACCTATAAGAACATGTTGGAAACCTGATGGATGAGCGCACCAGTTACTCTCGAACTGAAAGACAGGGCTCAAAAGAACACAGGACCAGAAGTGCTCCAGGCATATCAGGCTTGACTTCTAGGGATAATAAACACAGATAGAGAAACAAAAGCCTTCCTGATAGTCTGAAAAGTAAAGAACAAATATTCTTATATGTATGTGTATGTGTGTTACCTTGAATCTGAAGTTCAAAACATCTGAAATAAAATGGATTAAAAAAAAAGAAGCCATCATATGAGTTGACTCAATTTAGGTAGGAAACTGAAAAAAAAAAAAATCTAAGGAACCAAGAAACTAATCAAGGTTCCCAAAGGAGAATAGATTTAACAAATTATAATAAAGAGCACTAAGTAACATAATAGAGATTAAAAAAAAAAAAAATGCTACATAAAAAACCTCAGGATGATTAGAGAGAAAACGTTGGAAATAATAAATAGACCTAAATGATTATATATAATTAGTTTTTTGGAAGAAAACAAAAAAAATAGAGAAGCAATACTTAATAATCTAAGAAATCTTTCTTGAAATGTAAGAACCTCTAACATTTTTAACCTATATAATGGGGAAAATTGATCCAGAATGGCTAACTCTGAGACATATTCTAATAGAACAATTAGAATGTAAAAATAAAGGGAAAAGTATCTGAGCTATTGAATAAAAAAGTAAGTCAGTTACTTTTCTTCAAGAGATGAAAATCATGTTGGCATCATATTTCTCAACAGCAACTTTACAAAGCAGATAACACCGAATTAACACATTTTACAAAACTTAAGGAAAGAAGGAGCCAAGGCCTTATTTCCTGCCAATGTTTCCTTCAAGCATCAAGGCTACACAAAAACATTTTGAAACATTCAAGAATTTAGGGAATCCTGGAGTTCAGGTCCTTTCTGAGGAGTCTATTAGAAAACTTATTTCATCTATTTAAATGACAGTTTGGAAAAACTTGCCAAATTACTAAAGATAAATATTTATTGCATTAATTTCAGATTTATGATCAAAACAAAAGTAGGGGCAAGGTCCTGACAAAACAGAAACACCTTAAATAAATAACAGTATAGAAACTGGTAACTTAGAATGAACTCACTGATTATTGCTTTGAACTTTTCTCTGCAGACTTGTTTTGGGTAGTCACATTGGTGAAATAATCCTAAAACTATTTGGGGTATATTGTACACAAGATTTAATGAGGAAATAGCATTAATATTCTTGGATAGAGTTTTCACTGTGAGAAACGGAAATATAAATGAAATGGAAAAGGGGAGAAAACCTTATTACTGGATTTGAAGTAGAATTATCAGTATGACCAAATCATAAGAAGCAAGATCCAACAAAGTGTACATGTGCTCTATCTCTCTCTAAACATTAAAAGAATCTAAAAGTAATGACATTCTAATAGCAATTAGCATGCTTAGCGCCCTTATCTTGGCTTCTAAAAGATTCAGAACTCTAGGGAGAAATGCTGATTTCAGGCCAGAGCAGTAAAAAGCACAAGATGAGTATACTTGGAGGCCATAAAATGAAAGAACTTCTTAATGACTGATGGGAATATATAAAAAAATCAAATACGCTACCTCAATTGAATACTGCTGGGTCAAGTTTTTCTAACTTCCTTCTAATATATCATACCTCAATATAGAAGTGCCAATTTAGTAAGTGAATCACTTGACTTTTCATTATTAAAACATACTCTCTTAACCAGACTCAGATCAAGAAACAGAATATTATAAGAACATTTAAAGCTACACTCAGACCATCAAGAGTAACAACTTGCCTGACTCCAACAGCTGTTGTGCAACTTCATAAATGGAATTATATAGAAAATAGTCTTTTGTGTCAGATTCATTTTAATCAGTATTGTTTATGTGAGATTTATACCTTTTGTTTTATGTTGTAGGTCATTTGTTATAACTGGTATATACTATTCTACTATAAGTACATGTCACAATTTAAATTTTGCACAAATTGAGGGTAAAAATATAAAAAGATATACCATTTCTAAAAATCACTAAATTAATATTGATTTTCCAAAAAGGGTCGGATGGGAGGAAAAGCTTTATTTACATAATTATGGAAACAAATAAATAAAAAGAACAGAATTAGAAAATGACCATGCTGTAACCACCAGGGTAATAATTTATTCAAACAAGGATTATCATTGGATTTAAAATCTTTGGTTGGGGAGAAAGTTATTATACATAGTTTCAAAATATCAAGCCCTGTATCAGTCATTAGTAATAAAGGAAAAGTGGCAACCTTACAATGGGGAAATCTTACAAGCATCAAATCAGAAATAACAATGTTATGTCTCACAACTGAATGTAATATAATACCTGCAGAATCCATGCCAAAAGTTTCTAACCTGAGTCTAAATAATATAAAATAGCCAGACAAATCCAGATTGAGGGACATGAAGTAAAACAGCTGGCCGAGACATTAAAAAATTATCAGTGTCAGGGAAGAAAAATAAAATATGTTTGGGGCTGCTATTCCAGATTTAAAAAGACAAAACAACTAAGTGCAAAGTGTGATCCTTGATTGACTTGGAAAAGAAGTATGACATAAAAAGCTACAAAGGACAATATTTGGAAATCACAGATTTAAATCTGAAGTTTTGATTAGATAGGATTACTTGAACAACATTGAACTTCTTGGGTGTGACACTGATATTTTATTCATGTAGAGAATTCTTGAGTTTTAGACATTATTTAGAGGTAGAATTTCAGGATGTGTGCAACTTCCAAATGTTTCTGTGTATTCTCTGTACAATAATACAAATAGAGAAAGACACTAAAAGTGTCCATTGAAAATTAGTGAATTCAGATAAAGACATAGAGGTGTTGATTTGTACTCATCCTTCAAACTTTCTGTGGATTTGAAAAATGAGACCAAAAAGAATATATAAAATAAATTTATCTTAGAATATTCAAAGACTGGGTATTGTTTTAAAAATTTAATATAATAAATAAAAATACAGTGAACTATGGATAAATTTTTCCTTTTCATGGCTTAAGTATATACATTTGAAATATTTTTATCTGATTTCTGCATCTTAATTCTGTTTTAATTGATTCATAAGTTGGTACATATTCATTGCAAAATCATATTTTGTAATATTTAAAATAATCTGACTTTTTAATAATTTTGTGTTTGTCATATATTCCTTCTCACATGTCACAAACTTAAAAGCCATTATTATTCATGAAAAATATGGTTCCTACATAGTTTTTATAACATTTTTTGGTTGAATTTTGATTGAATAACAAATCAAGTAAAACTGTAATAACTTTGAACTTATATTGCATTAGCTCTATTGAAATATTACTAATTATAATATTAGCTATTGCTTGCCAAGGAAATATAACTTGTTTTATTGAAAAAAAAAATCCCCTTTCCCAAATAAATCTTCAATATTGTTTTGAGAAAAACAAACAAATCTTTTAAGAACTGTTAACTGAATCATAGTTATAGCAAACTCGCTTGAAAAAAAAATCACTTAGAAGTGTTATAAAACTTTAAAGAATAGAAACTACAATTCACAATTTTATGTGATTAGTAATAAACTATATCTAATATAGAAAGTATATACAAAAATAAACTGCAACAAATAATTCCTACTGCCTATTTCCCAAGATATTACAAAGGCTCTTTTCACTTGACATTCAGGAACCAAATTTTCAATGAATTATTTGTAATTCACGTGGAGAGATTGATAAAATCATAAATTCACCCACATTTTTAAAAAGTAGATGAAAGTTTTTATAAATCCTTAGGTACATATTATAATAACAGATATTGTTTATTTGCATCCCAGTGAAAACTGTATTATGACAAATTTAAGCAGCAAGAGTACAAAGAGATACCATCCTTTACATGGCATAAGAATTATTTTGAGCTACAAGCACTTTAAAAAGATCAGTAACAGGAAAGTTACTCCAACTTCCCCTTTTATTTCCTAAGGAGTTAGTCTATCATGTCCGACTGTTTGCAACCCCTAAGCTATGGCCTGCCAGGCTCCTCTGTCCATGGGATTTCCCAGGCAAGAATACTGGAGTGGGTTGTATTTCCTTCTCCAGGGGATCCTCCCAACCCAGGGACTGAACCCTGGCCTCCTGCATTGCAGGCAGATACTTTACTGCCTGAGCCTCCAGGGAAGACGTCTTTCACATTTGCATCATTTTACTTCCTAAAAACAGATAAACTCTTATGTCCTCCCTACACCAAGAGGAAGGCAACATTCTTATCACCAGAGACAAGGGTTCCAGGCTAAGAGAATTCTGTACAGAGTTTGTAGAAATAATTTTTACCTTATTTTAGTCTCTCCACATATCCTTAGTTCAGTTCAGTTGCTCAGTCGTGTGAGACTCTTTGCAATCCCGAGGACTACAGCATGCCAGGCCTCCCTATTCATCACCAACTCCTGAAGTTTACTCAAACTCAGTGATGTCATCCAACCACCTCTTCCTCTGTCATCCCATTCTCCTCCTGCCTTCAACCTTTCCCAGGATCAGGGTCTTGTCAAATGAGTCAGTTCTTTGCAACAGGTGGCCAAAGTATTGGAGTTTCAGCTTCAGCATCAGTCCTTCCAATAATATTCAGGACTGATTTCCTTTAGGATGGACTGGTTTGATCTCCTTGCAGTCCAAGTGACTATCAAGAGTGTTCTCCAACACCACAATTCAAAAGCATCAATTCTTCGGCGCTCATCTTTCTTTATAGTCCAATTCTCACATCTATACATGATTACTGGGAAAAAAACAGCTTTGACTAGACAGATCTTTATTGGCAAAGTAATGCCTCTGCTTTTTAATATGCTGTCTAGGTTGGTCATAACTTTGCTTCTAAGGAGCAAGAGTCTTTTAATTTCATGGCTGAAGTCACCATCTGCAGTGATTTTTGAGCCCCCAAAAATAAAGTCTGTCACTATTTCCATTATTTCCCCATCTATTTGCCATGAAGTGATAGGACCAGATGCCATGATCTTAATATTCTGATTGTTGAGCTTTAAGCCAGCTTTTTCACTCTCCTCTTTCACTTTCATCAAGAGGTTCTTTAGTTCTTCTTTGTTTTCTGCCATAAAGGTGGTGTTATCTGCATATCTGAGGTTATTGATATTTCTCATGGCAATCTTGATTCCAGCCTTTGCTTCATCCAGCCTAGCATTTCTCATTTGTACTCTGCATATAAGTTAAATAAGCAGGGTGACAATATACAGGCATGATGTACTCCTTTCTTGATCTGGAACCAGTCTGTTCCATGTCCAGTTCTAAATGTTGCTTCTTGACCCGCATACAGATTTCTCAAGAGGCAGATCAGGTGGTCTGGTATTCCCATCTCTTGAAGAATTTTCTACAGTTTGTTGTGATCCACACATGTCAAAGGCTTTGGCATAGTCAATAAAGCAGAAATAGATGTGTTTTATTTATTTATTTTTTCTGGAACTCTCTTGTTTTTCAATGATCCAACAGATGTTGGCAAGTTGATCTCTGTTTCCTCTGCCTTTTCTAAATCCAGCTTGAGCATCTAGAAGTTCACAGTTCGAATACTGTTGAAGCTTGACTTGAAGAATTTTGAGCATTACTTTGCTAGCGTGTGAGATGAGTGCAATTGTGTGGTAGTTTGAGCATTCTTTGGCATTGCCTTTCTTTGGGATTGGAATGAAAACTGACCTTTTCCAGTCCTGTGGCCACTGCTGAGTTTTCCAAATTTGCTGGCATATTGAGTGCAGCACTTTCACAACATCATCTTTTAGGATTTGAAATAGCTCAACTGGAATTCCATCACCTCCACTAGCTTTGTTCCTTGTGATGCTTCCTAAGGCCAACTTGACTTCACATTCCAGGATGTCTGGCTCTAAGTGAGTGATCACACCATCGTGATTATTCAACATTATGATATCCATATATTTTACTCTTCCAGAATTGCCTTGTTTTTTTAAAGTAGTATAAAATAATTCATAGTTTGTCACTTCTTTGGCTCTTTATTTCCCTATTAGTATTTCCACATCATGTAAATTTTATATTACCTAAATCTGTATGCTTTTCTCCTGTTAATCTTTCTTACATCAATTTAATTCTAAGGGCCTGAGACCCTAAGAAATTAAATGTTTACTTCCCCTACACATAATTACTACACATAATAGAGAAATCTTCATATTTAATATTTGTCAACAAAGGTCTGTCTAGTCAAACCTCTGGTTTTTCCAGTAATCATGTATGGATATGAGAGTTGGACTATAAAGAAAGCTGAGTGCCAAAGAATTGATGCGTTTGAACTGTGGGGTTGGAAAAGACTCGAGAGTCCATTGGACTGCAAGGAGATCAAACCAGCCAGTCCTAAAGGAAATTAGTCCTGAATAGTCATTGGAAGCTGAAACTGCAATATTTTGGCCACCTGATGCAAAGAACTGACACATTGGAAAAGGCCCTAATGCTGGGAAAGATTGAAGGCAGGAGGAGAAGGAGACAACAGAGGATGAGATGGTTGGATGGCAACACCGACTTTATGGACCTGAGTTTGAGTAAGGAGTTGGTGATGGATAGGGAAGCCAGGTGTGCTGCAGTCCATGAGGTCGCAAAGAGTTGCACACGACTGACTGATGAACTGAACTGAATATTTGTCATATGTATTTTTCACAAAATTCATTTTTCCAAATTACATGTAGACTTGTAATCAATCTTGTAGTCAATCTTATAGTCAATTGTATAGGCACATACAATCTTCTATTTTTTAATGAATTATTTGAGAACATAGTTAATATTGATAATTATATATTTGTTTTCTATTATTAGGAGTTTATTCTGTATAATATGTATCTCATAGTATCTTTGAAAGTTAGGGGCAGGAAGAGAGCTCCTTTAGGCCTCAAGCAATACTTTCATTATATCAATTTATATTCTGAACATTATTCTAGTTAATAAAGTTATGATTAAATCCTCCTCATTGACATTTGCTCTCAGGGAATGAAAACAAGGTCTTACGAATTTAGAGTGAATCCTTAATTTGGTATAATATATATTTGAATTTTTAGAGAGACCTGGGCTACTTATTTTAGTCCTGAAAATTAAAAAGCATATATTTATGTGTTACTTCTTTTGGAAGAACATACAAATAAGATAAAGTCTAAAACATTTTTCTATTTTCTTAACCAAGAATAACTTATTTGCAGAGAATCGAATATGACAATTATCTAAAAGTCCCAAATCTGTAAATTCTGACCTAGGCAGATATTTGGGCTCCAAATAGAAATAATTGTCATTATTCTATGTCATTTCCAAAGATCCATATCATTTCCTTGACTTTAAAAATTAATTATTTATGTTTTTTTGCCTTGCAGCCATATAGGCAATTATCTTTATAGAGTAGCAGTGGTATTACAGTAAAATAGTAAATGAGACTGGTTAATTAGTCTTATGACTGGAAAAAGAGTGAACTCAAAGTAGCCACTGTTCAATTGAGAGACAAAATGCATTTAGTAATTGAGATAAATGAAATGTCCTTCATACCAAATTATTCCATTTCCATGAGGAGAAAGAATGTATGACAGATTTTGTAGCTACTCTCTACCTCTCTAAAAATTCACTTCATAGGATCTGGTGCAATTTCTATTAGATCTAGGCATTACTTTAATCTTCTGGTCTTCTGAGCTTGGAATATTATCACAATAGTTGACAACATGGTTTAATTAGAGCATGCTGAGTGTTGAGAGGAGATGATAAATTAAAAAAAAAAAAACAAGGTTGCTTGCATGATATGTAAGTAACAATTTCCCACACTTGCTTTACATATGCATTTATCATTATGGGAGGGTAATTACAAAGGTGTGACAAGTATCCTCCCCTCCAAATTATAAATGTCTATACCTCAAAATATGACTTCAGAATTCAATTAAAGATCACAATTACTTCATAAAATTCCAGTTTTACCATAGAAATTAATACTGAATCAAGCTAAGTTAGTCCTTTATTCTATTAAAAAGTAAAATTTTTCCTTTAAAACGTTGTACAAATTATAAATTAAAATAAGAAAGTAGAAGCAAGAAATGTTTTCATCATTTAATGGAGACTTTTAAAATAAATTTAAATCTTTATACTCTAATTCAAAGTTGCACTAGCATTATAGTTTCACAGTGACATAAAGCTTGCACATTATCTACTACATATTCAAAACTGAAATAAGTTAACATGAATCTTTCTGTAATATACTGCATACTGTGAAACACTTCCCTTTCCCTATGAAGTGAAGTGAAGTGAAGTCGCTCATTTGTGTCCAACTCTTTGCGACCCCATGGACTATAGCCCACCAGGCTTCTCCGTCCATGGGATTTTCCAGTGAATACTGGAGTGGGTTGCCATTTCCTTCTCCAGGGGATCTTCCCGACCCAGGGATCGAACCCGGGTCTCCCGCATTGTAGGCAGATGCTTTACCATCCAAGCTACCAGAGAAGCCATAAATAGATAAAAAGAACTTATTTGCATTCTGGAGTAGCAAGGACATTGTTTACCAACTCTTTCTGTTTCCAGCCATTGGGTGGAATTTTTTCTGGGAAGCATATGTCCAAGAAGGAATTTCATAGTAGAAACCATACCTGTATCTATGTAGTAACATTTGACTGGTTTTTACAACTGGGATATGAGAGAGATGAGTCAGTCATTTGTAGTTAGGTTAATTAAGAATCAAATATTCCTTCTCCACTGTTATTCTCTCATATTCTAGTTAGATGCAAGAAACTCTCAAGACGACAAGGAAGTAAATTCTACAAGAATGACAGTGCTTGGGTCAATGAAGCACTATGTGGAGTATTGCATTCCACTGACCAGAAACACTCAGGTTTTACTATCACAAACTTGTAAATTGTAAATCCCTTGAAATGGGAGGACTTATTTGTGATAGCTGTTGATGCTGCCCAAGCTAATATATACGGTGTTCAACAAGGTGGAACTGTGGGATGTTGAAAGAGAAGGTTTGTTTTTTTTTTTTTAGGGTGAGGGGTGGAAACCTGGTATTCCCACTGAAAAGCGAATTTATAACTCGATCTACAATGTGAAGGTTGAGAATAAAGAAATGTGGAAAACGCTGTTCAGTAGTTACCTCTAAAATAGATATTTAAAACTGAAGTCATGTACCTGGGATTACAAAACAATTTACTTAGACGTCTTTTAACTAAGAAAAGAAGAGAGAAGAGACTCATGTCCTTGGCACATGTCAAAGTTTGTTTTGACATTCCTTGAAGTGTTTGCTTTCTTAAAAATAAACTTTCCAACAAACAGCTCAGTTTGGATCACTGGTACGGGCAAAAATAATGTAAGCTAAATCATTTTCTTAAAGGTCTTAGCAAATCTATTTAAAAAATCAAATAGGGATATTTTTTCTCACATCTTTTAAAATTTTCCTCTAAGCTAGACTCTAGAGCACCATGTAGCTACCAGCCAGACTCCTCACAAAGCAATTGAGTTAGTTAAGACACCAGAGAACTAAGATGGAAATGAGTTTAAACAGCAGGATATTTCTGGGTAAATATAAGTGCAGAGGAAATCCTTTTCTCTTAAATAGTGAGCAGACTCTAAGGTATTGGCAAAGAAACCCTGAAACAAATGATGCAATTTTTAAATAAAAAATAATTAGGCTAGAGTTTAAAAAGGCTAGACTAAATTAAATAGATCAATATATGATCTATTTCTATTTCTCGGGGCTTTCCTTGTAGCTCAGCTGGGAAAGAATCTGCCTTCAATGCAGGAGACGTGGGTTCGATTCCTGGGTCCGGAAGATCCCCTGGAGAAGGAAATGGCAACCTGCTCCAGTATTCTTGCTTGGAAAATCTCATGCACAGAGGAGCCTAGCAGGCTACAGTCCATGGGGTCACAAGAGTCAGACACAATTTAGTGACTAAACCACCACCACCAAATTAAATAGATCAATAGATGACAGTTATTTAGAGACATAAATGTAAGAAGAGATGAAATATAAGAAGAAATAGTGAAAGAAGACTTTACCTGTTTGACACATTTCAAAAGAAATAATGTCTTATTTGGAAAAAAAAAATCTATTCCATTTCTTAGTCATTTGTTTTTTGTTATTGAATTGCATCTGCTCTTTTATATTTTTAAATAATGACCCCTTATCAGATATATGGTGTGCAAATATCTTCTTCCATACAGTAGGTTGTCTTTTCACATTGTTGATGATTTCCTTTGCTGTGAAGAAGTTGTTTGCCTATGCAGTTTTCACACATTTATTTTTGCTATTATTTCCATTGCCTGAGGAGAAACATACCCAGAAATATATTGCTAAGCCTGAGGTCAAAACCATACTTTCTATACTTCCTTCAAAGAGTTTTTGTTTTTTTCTTTCTAAGAGTTTTATGGTTCTGGGTATTTTACTCAAGAATTTAATCCATTTTGATTTGATTTTTATGTATAGTATGAGATAGTGTTTTTGTGTATTATTTTTGTTGTTTATTTTTCTTTTTGCTTTGTAATTTTTTTTTTTTTTTGCATATGGCTATCTCATTTTCCCAACACCATTTATTGAATTTTCTTTATATGTTCTCTGCTCATTTGTTGTAACTAATTGTCCACATGTGAATGGGTCTGTTCCATTGATTTGTTTGTCTCTTTATCTGGGAATACCATTCTGTTTTGGTTATTATAGCTTTTTAACATAATTTGAAACCAAGGAGTGTAATATCTCCATCTCCATTCATTTTTCAAGATTGCTTTGGCTATTAGGGGTATTTTGTGATTGTATATAAATTTTAGAATTGTTTCTTCTATTTCTGTGAACAATGCCATTGGGATTTCAGTGGGGATTGCATTGAATCTGTAGATTGCTTCAGGTAGTATATACATTTCAACAATGTTAGTTTTCCAATCCTTGAGCACAGACTTTCCATTTTTTTATGTCTTCTTCAATATCTTTCAACAATGTCTTATAGTTTATATTACATAGGTCTTTTACCTCCTTGATTAAATTCCTAGGAATTGTATTCTTTTTGCTGTGATTGTAAATGAGATTGTTTACTTAATTTCACTTTCTGTAGTTTGTTGTTAGTCTGTAGAAACTTAACAGATTTTTGCGTATTGATTTTGTTCCCTTTAGTTTTAGGGTATTATTTGCTTATTATTTCTACTAGGTCTTAGTGGAGTCTTTAGGGGTTTATACAAATAATATTCTATCATCCACAAATACTGACAGTTTTAGTTTTGCTTTTCCAATGTGGCTGCATTTTATTTCTTTTTCTTTCTTAATAGCTTTGGATGGACATTTCTCCAAAAAGATATAAGAAGGTTAATAGACACATAAAAAGCTTTTCAACATCATTAGTTATTAGGAAAATATGAATAAAAACCACAATGAGATATTATAACATACCTGTTATAATGATTTTATTTAAAAAAACCCCAAAATTAGCAAGTGTCAGTGAGAACGTGGAGAAGAAGGGAGACCTCATATACTTTGGTTAAAATGTAAATTGATATAGTCACTATCCAGGGCTAAACAGGGCTTCCCAGGTGGCTCAGTGGTAAAAAACTTGCCTGCCAAGCAGGAGACCTGGGTTCAATCCCTGGGTTGGGAAGATACCCTGGAGAAGGGACTGATTACCCACTCCAGTATTCTGGCCTGAAGAATTCCATGGACTGTATAGTCCATGGGGTTCCAAAGAGTTGGATACAACTGAGTGACTTTCACTTCACTATAGAAGACATTATGGAGACTTCTCAAAAAGTTTAGAATAGAACTACTATATGATGCAGCTATTCCTCTTCAGAGTATTTATCTGAAAATATAAAAACACTAATTTGAGAAGATATATGAACCCCCATGTTCACTGCAGCATTATTTATAACAGCCAAGATATGGAAACAACCTAAGCACTCATCTATGGGTGAAGAAATATACATACACACACTCGCACACACACACACACACTGTGTGCTTTCACTCATATGATGACAAGTAAATAAACAACAAAGTCATAGATACAGAAAACAGAGTAGTGGTCATCAGAGGGGAAGGGGCAGTAGAGAGAGTATGAAATGGATAAAGGGGTTCTATTATGCAGTGACAAATGGAAACTAAGCCTTTGGCAGTGAGCATACTGTAGTATATGTAGTAGTTTAAATTTGATATTGTATACATGCAGTGTATATTATGGTACAAATCAATTTTTAAAAGAAAAAGAAAGCCAGTATATTTCCTATTTTGAGGCTTTGATAAAAGCTATACATTAGGAACCCTCCTACTCTGTTGATGGGAATGTAAATTGATATAGTCACTATGAACAATAGTACAGTGCTTCCTTAAAGAAAACTAAAAATAGAGCTACCATATGATCAAGCAATCCCACTTCTGGGCATATATCCAGAAAAAATGTATATAATTCAAAATATACATTTATAATTCAAAAAGATACATGCGCCCGTGTTCATAGCAGCACTTTTACGATAGACAAGACAGGAAGCAACCTAAATGTCCACTGAGAGATGAATGGATAAAGAAGACGGGGTATGTGTGTGTGTGTGCACTCAGTTGCTAAGTTGTGTACTACTCTTTGTGACCCCATGGACTATGGCCTGCCAGGCTCCTCTGTCCATGGGATTTTCCAGGAAAAAGTAGAAGTGGGTTGCCATTTCCTCCTCCAGGGAATCTTCCTGACCCAGAGATCAAACCTGTGTCTCCTGCATTTTCAGGCAGATTCTTTACCACTGAGTCACCTAAGAAGCCATACACAATGGAATATCACTCAGTCATAGAAAATTATGAATAAAAAAAATGAAAATTCTTCATAGAGAAGTTCACCCATAGCAGCAATATGGATGAACCTAGAGATAAGTATTCTAACTGAAGTAAGCCAGACAAAGATAAATATAGCAACACTTATATATGGCATCTAAAAAAATGATACAGATGAAATTACTTATAAAACAGAAATAGACTCACAGACATAGAAAGAAACTTACAGTTACTAAAGGGGAAAGGAGAAGTTAAAATGAGAAGTTTGGGATTAAAATATACTCACTTCTATATATAAAATAGATAACCAACAAGGACCTACTATTTAGCACAGGGAACTATATGCAATACATTATAATAACCTATAATGGAAGAGAATGTAAAAAAAAAAAAAGAATACACACTTACATACATGGACTGCACTCCTTGGATTGTAAAGAAATCCAGCCAGTCAATCCTAAAGGAAATCTACACTGAACATTCACTGGAAGGACTAATGCTGAAGCTGAAGCTCCAATACTTTGGCCACCTGATGTGAAGAGCTGCCTCATCTGAAAAGATCTTGATGCTGGGAAAGATTGAAAGTGGGAGTAGAATGGGATGACAGAGATGGTTGGATGGCATCACTGACTCAATGAACATGAGTTGAGCAAGCTTCGGGAGATGGTGAAGGACAGGGAGGCCTGGCGTGCTGCAGTCCATGGGTTGCAAAGAGTCAGACATAACTGAGCAACTGAACAACAACATATTATGTATAACTGAATCATTTTGCTATATATCTGAGGCTAACAACACATTGTAAATAAATTACATTTGAATACAAATTTATAAAAAGAGTAGGAAACACTATTTAGAGGATAAATTGTCTGGTTTTGTCATTTGCAATAAGAAAAGCAACAATTTATTCAAGAAAAGATAAACTAATATTCTGTTTTTAAACTTTCATAGCATTTTCTTCATCAATGTGTTACTTGAACAAAAATAGAATCAGTAATAAATTTTAAGTAATGGGCAGTCTAATAATAGCTAAACATATGAATATTACTCGACCTTAAAATCTTTTTGGAACTCATGTTTGAAGTTTAAGGACAGAAGATAAGTTACCACTCCCTGAAGAGTTACTTGTTCATTTCTCCTATCTCTGCCACACATAGGAGTTCTAGGGTGTACTGGGGTATTTGAAATAAAAAACAACCCTGCAAATCCACCATATCACGACCACCCTTTTTTTAGTCCTTTATGTTTGGGGATGCGAGTTTATATCAATGTATGAAATTAGGACATTTTTTTGTCTCAAAATTACTTCTAAAGTAAATTATAAGAAAGAAATTATAAACATGAATTCAGCTCTTTCAATATTATGATACATCAAAGGATATTTATTTACATATGTGATATAGAAATATTTATTTTTAGCAAGAAATATTACCTTGCAAGCATTCTTATATTAATTAGCAAGGACCTAGATATAGTATAGAAAACTTTAATTAAATATTAACTTATATAAATTTAAACTCAGGACAAGTATATGGTTCTGATATTAGAAAATTTACATATGTAAATAACAAAGTTTTCAGCTATATAAGAGTTGGTATATGAAAAGCTGGAATTTGATATAAATATAAAGTGGGTACACTAGCAAAATGTGAATTGAATACAGACAAAAATAAATATATTTTTCATAATGATCAAAAATCTTTTAATCAGCTTATTCACAAGTTCAAAATAAAATAAATATTTTAATTTGAAACTGCATAAAGCATAATAATCTAAATAATTTCTCTCTGTCTACCTAAGGTCTTCATCATAGAATATTTCCTTTGGTTTTATCAAAGCTAGTTAGAAGAAAAATGTATTTGGAATGACTACAGTCTTTTATTCCTATGCACAGGAAGGCTATGAGTACCAGGTATAGTTATTTAGCCTTCCTAGCAGTTAGAAAAAATAAAAACCACATGGGATAAAACAAAAACCCACCTACCTTGCCAATTGTCTTAGAGGGCCACGCTTTCACAATTCCAATAATGAATAATATTTTAATCATCATGGAAGCAACTTAAGATTGGTATTTAAAAAATTACTTTATGGCACTAAAAAACTTATAACCCTAGAACCATAAGACAAATCAAATTGGTGGAAATAAAATTTTAAAATAAGGTTTATTTTTTTACTATAAAGGCAACATATGAATACCAGGTACTGTATTTAAATATATATATATATATATATGAAATTAGAAAGTAAAAGCATGGTCTAAGTCCGTCTCTGCCCCCTTCCACTTTCTCATTTCTAGATTAAAACTTTAAATAGCTTGATGCTGTGCATTCTTCATACATTTTTATATGTACTGACACACACATATGTACGAATCTAAATATTTCTTTGAAATCACATTTGTTAGCTTCTTCTGGATTCTTAAATATCCTATACTTCCCTTCCCTCAGTTGATAACTTCACTTAATGTGTCACTATAAAAGTAGAATTACACTAGAAACCCCATCATATTTCAACCATTAAAACTGCAAACATCATATTCTCTTCATTTCCACTTTGATGCAATGATGAAAACGTCTCTGTGCTCCTATCAAGGGTCAAGTCTTCCTCCGAGTTGTAGATTCTCACTTCCCTCAGATTATGTTAGTGACTTTTGTGTCCTTTTTGCCTCAGAGCTTTGGGCAAAGAGAATGCACACAATATAATTTGAAATTATAAATGTGAACAACACATGAACTAGTAAGTAAATGAAAACTCTTTACTTACCTAAATATAATTATGTCATATATTATCATACAGTCAATTTATAAGACAAAAGTGCCAGAATAATGTGAAAATATTTTCAATCAATAAAAATCATGGAAATTCAAATGAAACAATGGTGAGTTTTTGAGAGGTGCCCAGTCCATAGGGTTGCTAAGAGTCAGACACGACTGAAGCGACTTAGCAGCAGCAGCAGCAGCATTCAATATAGAAAAGTAAAGACATTTGGTAGACTTCAATATTGGTAAGGTTTTCAAGAAATAGTCATCCTTAAACACCACAGATTGAAGCCTGAATTGTGATGGCACTATGGTTGGAAATTTGGCAAATTATCAATAAATGAAAATGTTCACATAGTAAGACCTGATAGCTCAGTTGGTAAAAAGCCACCTGCAATGCAGGAGACCCCGGTTCAATCCTCGGTAGGGAAAATCTGCTGGAGAAGGGATAGGCTACCCATTCCAGTATTCTTGGGCTTCCCTTGTGGCTCAGCAGGTAAAGAATCTGCCTGCAACACAGGAGACCTGGGTTTGATTCCTGGGTTGGGAAGATCCCCTGGAGAAGGGAAAGGATACCTACTCTGGTATTCTGGCCTAGAGAATTTAACGGACTATACATTTTGTAGAAGAGGGGGAAATGGAGTAAAAGAGCTAAATTTTCATATTTTAGATAAGGATACAACCTGGGGATAAATTTGAATAGGAACATAATTCAAAGCTATGATATTGCCTGACAGAAAAATTAAAATACTAAATGATTGTTAGTGTTTGCCTCAGGGTATTGGGCTTGGCAGTTGAGAAGGAAACTATTGCTTTTCTCTATAAATCTGAGGTATTCACATTTTAAAAAATCATGTACAGATATTCTTTGATTAAAACAAGGGCTGACATATAACTACCCTTAATGACATGCAAAAATTTTAAAACATATTATTAACTGAAAAAAACACAGGTTTAAAAAATGATAACTACCTTTGTAATACTTAATTAAACTTTCTTGTGCTGTGTATGCTAATTTGTTTCAGTTGTATCTGATTCTTTGAGACTCTATGGACTATAACCCACCAGGCTTTTCTGTCCATGGGGATTCTCCAGGCAAGGATACTCGAGTGGGTTGCCATGCCCTCCTCCAGGGGATCTTCCTGACCCAGGGATTGAACAGAACCCTTGTCAGTCACATCACCTTCATTAGCAAGTGGCTTCTTTACCATTAGTGCCACCTGGGAAGTCCAAACTTTCTTGTAGGTTCTATTAAAATAATATTCCAAATATGCAATTAATTATAAAATTAATTAATTGTGAATTACTAAAAAGTCAAATCACCTAGGAATCAGCCTACCAAGTTGAAAAATGAATACTAAACAATGTTAATTTAAATAATAATGCAATATTTAAGGGAAACTCTAGGAAAATATTGGGCATGATCATATCAAGTGCTTTCTTTTTACTTATTCAGGCTTCATTACAAAAATCAAACAACATAAGTCACAGATATCTTAAGCTACATAATTTCCAGGACAAAGGAATAAAATAAAGGATGTGGGAACTCAGTTGGGAGGAGAAAGTCAATTTCCTCTCCCACTACCATTCTATTTCATCCCATGTAGAGAGTTGACCCCTAAGGAACTGCAACTGATATGCTTGGTACAGGGGCGAGTAAGAAGTTCCCAGTGAGTCATCTATGACATGTGCCATTTGCTGCCAGCTCAGGACAGGGGTGATGACTGCTTTGCTCTGCCCAAAAATCTGCAGGGTAGATACTCTAACCTTCTCTGTATCCTCACTGAGGCATGCACCCATGCCTCCACTGAGGATGCAGAATGACAGCAGAATGTAGGTCTCTTCCCAACCACATCAGTAGACAGGTAGGCTAGGGCAGGAAGTGGAGGGCAGGCAGCCAAGGATCCAATGGGACCTGGCAGTTTGCTTGTGAAATGAAGTGCATATTCTATAATCTCGGGCTTCCCACGTGGCACAGTGGTAAAGAATCTGCCTGGCAATGCAGGAGTCTCAAGAGATGCAGATTCAATATCTAGGTCTGGAAGATTCCCTGGAGTAGAAAATGGCAACCTGCTCCAGTATTCTCCTCTCCTGTGGATAGAGGAGCCTGGGGGCTACAGTCCATGTGTTCACAAGTGTTCAGCCTGAGCAAGCAGGCACACACGCATACACTCTATAATCTCACCAGACTTCAGCTGCAAAATACAAATTCATAGATAAAGATATTAAGCTTTTAAGAATGTGACAACATAAGATCAAACCCCAAGTATGAGATCCATCCATACACAGGGTCCCATGTGTCTGTATTGTTTATAAATTCCATGAAGCCTACTCTCCTCATAGATTGTTTGCAGTCCTAAGATGGCAAGGTATGACCAGAACTGTAGTGTTTCTGGTTTTGTAGTACCAGAAACACAGAACTATGTTCACAGAAAAATATTGTAATCTAAGTTCTGTAATTCCAAAACAACTTACAATTGTACTAAGCACACAAAGATCATCAAATCCCATTGGCTGCCAGAGAATGAGTTCATTGAGCAAACACTTGTGAAATGGGCCCTAAACTTTCTCTGAAGGAGTTTAATAATACCTCAGATTAGGCTTTGCTTCAGATGAAGCATAGAAAATCCAGACCATCATGTTCTGTTTTCTTCAGTTCAGTTCAGTTCAGTCGCTCAGTCGTGTCCGACTTTTTGTGACCCCATGGACTGCAACACGCCAGGCTTCCCTGTCCATCACCAACTCCCAGAGTTTACTCAAACTCATGTCCATGGAGTCGATGATGCCACCCAACCATTTCGTCCTCTGTCATGCCCTTCTCCTCCTGCCTTCAATCTTTCCCAGCATCAGGGTCTTTTCCAGTGAGTCAGTTCTTCACATCAGATGGCCAAAGTACTGGAGTTTCAGCTTAGAATCAGTCCTTCCAATGCATATTCAGGACTGATTTCCTTTAGGGTTGACTGGTTTGATCTCCTTGCAGTCCAAGAGGCTTTAAAGAGTCATCTCCAACCCCACAGTTCAAAAGCATCAGTTGTTCTGTGCCTCAAATCCCTTAGTACTCAGAGGAGATTATTGCCCTGAACCCCAGTTCCAGCCCCATGATCCATAAAGTATCTTAATTTTCAAGAGAAAGTAAATTATTTTTGAAGTCACACCAACTTGGTAAATATGCAATCAGCTGAAGAGTGATTCATCAGAAAATAATATTTAACTGAAAATAAATCTGTATTGATTGATTGGCATAGGGGAAGCAGTTGATAAATTTTACAAGGTCAATGTATTATGCAGCAGTAGATAACTCATTACCAACCCAGGTTAATATGAAGATTTCATATTAAATATTCAAATTGCTATATGATTATGAACTGACATGAAGGTTTCATATTAAATATTCAAATTATTATCTGTTTATGAAACATAATTTTATGAAGTATACAAAATATCATTTTTAAATAGACAATAAATAGCAGCCTGCTTCATTTTCGTTTTAGTAAAATTTCTAATAGAGTATGAATAGAGAGGAGATAATGGACATGACAAAGAAGAATCATAAAGAATGATGACAGGCATTTACTCTTACCAGAGATGGATTATCAGTGTTAAATTGCTACTGGTATGGCTAATAGATTGTGTGGAGCTAAAATTAAAATTTGTTTAAATAAGGGGAGTAGTATATACATGAAGACAGAGAATGTAAAGACAGAAAAAAATGGTGGAAGTTTCTTGCTTTCTGTCTGTAAGCTACTGATGGTATACTTTTTCAAAGAAAGTACTATGAAAGGAAGAGCCAATGGAGGGACCGGTCATTTGGTGATGTTTTAATAGTTTTGGTAGGATTATTTTCAATGAAGGATGACAAGTACCTATAGGAGTTCCCTCTCTGTGAATCATCAGGCATCATTGTAGCTAGATGATAGATTTATGAAGAATTGAGTATATAGAGGCACAGTGGGTAACTTTTAATTTGAGATTAAATTTGAAAACCTAACAGGAGAAAATTATGATCATCTCTTTTATTTTCTCAAACCATTGGTGTTTATTTATTTTGAGTTGCACTGGATCTTCGTTGCTGCATGGGCTTTTTTCTAGTTGCAGGGAGCGGGGCTACTCTTTGTTGCAGTGCACAGGCTTCTCCTTGTGGTGGCTTCCCCGTTGCAGACCACAGGCTCTAGGTGAGGGGGCTTCAGTAGTTTTGGCTCATAAGTGCTAGAGCACAGTCTCAAGTTTTGGAGCAGTGGCCTTAACTGCTCCATGGCATGTGAAGTCTTCCCAGATCAGGGATCAAACGCATGTCCTCTGCATTGGCAGGCGGATTCCTATCCACTGCACCACCAGGGAAGTTTGGTATTTTTATCTAGATGAAATTTAGGACCAATCTATGTCAAGGGAAGAATTGAAAGCTCATGATAAAGCAAAGATATGACCATTTGTTCTATGGTATCTAATGAAGAAGGGTATCAGTTGGAAGAAATCATTGTTGATAAAGATATGTCATTCAGGTTAATGGATTTCTGTTAACCAGCACTACATTTCTGTAGGTTAGTAAACAAGGGATAAGTTAATGTAACAGAAGAAAATAGATTGGGGACTTTATCCTAAATAAAGATGTGAAGAAAGTCTCAACAAGTTCTCTCAATAATTTACATAGGGTCAGCAGGCCATATATTTATAAGGTTACTGAGAAATTGAGCTGGCAGTCACAATTGCCTAAGCAGAGGATATTGTCTTAAAGTTCATATTTTCATGATTGTTAGTCGCTCAGTTGTGTTTGACTCTTTGCGACCCCATGAACTGCCAGACTCTTCTGTCCATGGGATTTCCCAGGCAAGAATACTAGAGTGGGTTGCCATTCCCTTCTCCCGAGGATCTCATGACCCATGGATTGAACCTGGGTCTCCTGCACTGCAGGCAGATTCTTTACCATCTGAGCCACAAGGGAAACCCTTTCCTGACTAAAATGACAACTAAATCATTAGAGACAGCTTTGTTAAAATGTTATTAATATTTTCCTTTTAGGCAGAGAATTTCCCTCATATTTTCCTTTAAAAAAATAAGAAATATTAATAACATATAGAATAAGTATTTATTATAAGAATTAAATTTATGACATGATTTTTTATTGGAGTATAATTGCTTGAGAATGTTGTGTTAGTTTCTGCTGTACAATGAAGTGAGTCATTTATATATATACTTATATCCCCTCTTCCTGGACCTTCCTCCCATCCCTACTCCCCCCAGTACCACCTCACTAGGTCATCACGAAGCAGTGAATTTAGCTCCTTGTGCTATACAGTAGGTTCCCACTAGCTGTCTATTTTACACATGGTAGTGTATAAAATGTCAATCCTAAACTCCAAGTTCATCCCACCCTTCCCTTCCCTCCCTATGTCCATCTGTCTGTTCTCTATGTCTGCGTTTCTATCCCTGCCCAAGAAATAGGTTCATCTGTACCATTTTTCTAGATTTCACACACACGTACCCGTGTTCATTGCAGCACTATTTACAATAGCCAGGACATGGAAACAACTTAAATGTCCAATAACAGATGAATGGATACAAAGGTACTTTATACATATATATGTACAATGGAATATTACTTAGCCATAAAAAGGAACAGAATTAGATCATTTGTAGAGATATGAATGGACCTAGAATCTGTCATATAGAGTGAAGTAAGTCAGAAAGAGAAAAACAAATATCATATGACATGCTTTTTTGAGATTTTATGCTGAAGATGGATGAAATTGCTTTTAACCTGAATAAAAAAAAAATGTTTCCTCTATTAGTATGTAATAATTAACAGTAATTTCCCTCAAATTTTCAACTTCTTAAATAACTTAAATCTGATAAAAATTCATTCCATAGACTTTGTAGGCTGAGTACATTACTGTAAAGGCACTTTGGGGCTACAAATCTCCCAGTATCTAAATAAAAAGTCTTTGTAAATCGGGCCCAGCATGAAAAACCTCTATCACACACAAGTATCTGACTGCAGTGAAAGAATGATTTTAAAATAAGTCAAATTATATTTAAAATTCCATCATTTAACAATCATAGCTTAAAATATTCATCCACGTGTTTTTGTTTCCCCTCCAACTTCTATGTGTATTGTACTTTTGTTTTCTATACTTTCTACCTTCATATCTTCAAATCGTTCAACTCACTAATGTCAGTATCGGTCGATAAATCTACGGTTCCTTTCCTTTCCCTCCTCCACCCTAGCTTGGTTGATATCACTGAATCACTTTTTATTATTTATTGTGTGAGAGGGAGAAGGTGGGTTCTTATCTGCATAAAATTACACCTTTGTTCTGAATAAATAGTAATAACATTAAGCAGCTATTCACGTTTGAGAATGCCCTAATTAGCATTATCCCTTTGCTTATCAGGTGCTACTCCTAGGCTTCTGGATTTTGCCAGGAATATCGTGCTGTCTCTGCCTTTTACTGTCTTCAGGATATTATGACTAAATTTATTATTTTAAAAGATGGGTCTAAGTAAGGAGTCAAAATTGTCACCTATTTTACTCTCCTGAAGTCCACAGGTACAGAGCTTCCTCAGGAAGAACAATCGCTTATAACAAAAAGAATAATATTCTTACTTCCAAACTGTACACTTAACATTCTTCTATATATTCCCTCCAAACACTGTGCCAGCTTCTGATTCAATATGGTGGCTTGAGAAACTGATCTGTTTTGTCTCTGAGCAAAGGCTGAAGAGGCCAGTACAGGTTGATAGAAAACATTGAGGTTTTACAGTCTGTACGAAGCCTGGCCCAATTTAGCAGTATATGAGCAGAAAGGCTTGAACAGTGATTTTTTTAGCCCATATGTCTTGCTGGTTTGGGGGCAGGGGTAAAGGTGGGGAAATTAAATTTTTTACTGGGTTAAATCCTTTTTCTATAGCTCTGTTATTGAGATAGTCTTATTTTGAAATGAGAATGGGGGGCGAAATATATAGGTTTATAAAAGGCAGGAATGCAGGTGAAACACAAACAAGAAAACGTCACAAAATTAAGGAATACAGAAAAGAGATTAAAGAATATAGAGAGATGCCTGAGTGGAGAATTGTGATCCAAGTCTATGGAGAGGACTAGGGCAGAGGAGGGAGCTTTCTGACCACTCCCCACCCCAAACACTGACATTTTAGATCAGGAAACAGGAAGTAGGATGGCGGACAGGAGAGAAAGTGAGGGTGAAAACAGGATAATGATTTGAAGGCTGAATATTTCACCCCATTACTACTCTTTGTATATTTATGCAGAGCTATTGACTGTCAGTCAGAGTTTCCTCAGGGAAAAACAAAAAATTTAAACCTTTAACTGTAAGGAAATTAAGAAATATATACTAATTGAATGATCTATGAAGAACTAGGAAAAAACTATGGAGTGGTAAAGAATCTGAGTGCCAGTTGAGGAGACCTAAGAGACATGGGTTCAATCCCAGGTTCAGGAAGATCCTCAGGAGAAGGAAATGGCAACTCACTCCAGTATTTCTTGCCTGGAAAATTTCACTGATAGAGGAGCCTAGTGGGCTACATTCCAACAGTCCATGGAGTCACAAAGAGTTGGACATTACTTAAGCAACTTAGCACAGGGTACACCGGAAGACAGAGGGCTCTGCAAGTGTGGAATTTCTGGACTGCAGCATAGTCCTCAATGCCTGCCAAAGCTTTCCAATCTACACACTGTGCTCATAAGCATCACAACTCCCCTGCAGGTTACTTCCCAACACTTTTAATACTGTAAAAGCAAGCATCACCAAACATTTGAAAACACCTGTAGCATGAAAGAGAAGGAGAAAGAAAGACCCATAAGAAAACTTACCTCAGAGTAACATCTCTGAGAAGTCACTGTATTACAGTAAGAAGAATTCTATTGAAATGCAGTTCTATAATTATGATAATTAATTCCATTCAAATTCTTTGTCACTTCCTCATATTTCTACTTCTGAGTTTGTTTTTCTAGAGAACAATAATGAAAGAATGGAAAATTTTGAAAAAGTAAACATGAGACTCAGGAGTGAGAATAGGGACACAGTTCCTCTAACAATGTATACTTATAATGTTTGGGAATGTTTGTGAGTGGTAAAGTCTAATTAGACATTTGCATGTAAATGAGAAGTTACTTAAGAGTATAGCCCATGTCTATTATCTTTATATCTCTAGGACTCAGCCAGTGACTACCATATATAATCGTTAATATTCCCATGAACATTAATTATTTGTCCTTATAAAAATGGCAAGATAAACAAAATATTCTAGTCTAATAATAAAAATGTAAACAATCCCTAAATTATAACAGATTGAAGCACAACACTGTGCTAGTCCCTGCAAAAGTAAAGAAACAAAGCAGAATTTTAAAAAATTGATCTTTTGATTAGAAATCTGCTCATTTCTATAGCAAAATTTGTTTTACCTCATTAGTCTGACATGAGGTCCTGAGTTAGTGGCTCACCTCCATCACCAAATAAGACAGCATATGCTGCTTCAATCTTTAATGTCATGTAAAAATGCCCTTATCTTTCCTTCCTACTGATATTTACACAAGCTGCCTGTACTGGGCACATTATCTTTTCCAGTCTCCCATTCCTCATCCATCTGTCTAGCCAGTTTCTATTCCCATAGCCTGGTTAACTGTTAGTTATCATTGATACCTAACTTTAGATGTGAACTTACTTTGAAATTTTTCTAGTGTCTAGATGTTCACACAAAATGGATAGCATTTATACCATTTCAATAGCTTTTTACTGACAAAATTACTCCACTACTCTATAAGCACTCAGAAGTCAGTGGCCACTGTGCTCTGAATATTTGGCACAGTGGTTGACATAAAGTAAGTGCTCAAAAATATACTATGCTGAATTAAAATTAAATGTTTTCATTAGATTTTACACATTAATAAAAAAGTTCTTATCAATCATGTGCCTAAAATTATATAACAACAAAAGTTGGCAAATAACAGAAATTGTGGTGTTTTTATTCAGAACCCTATTGCATGCACCATGGGACTGCCAATTAAACTGTGACTGTTTCCATGAATACACACAAAAGAATACCAGCAAAGAGATGGTCAATAATTTCTGTGGTTCTATCAATACAATATGCTAAAAACATAATATAGTAATAAGCATAAATAAGACAAACTATTTTGAACACACTAGCAACTGATTCTACTATACTCTTATATTTTGCTTGTATTTTATAGGATGTTTATGAAATCTATGGGAATCCATCCATGGAATACTGCATCAAGTTTTCCATGAACTCAGTCAGGATTTACTTAGTAAATAAAAATCACTGATACACACCATTAAAGAATGATGGCCATGGGATTTCCTTCAAGCAGCCACACAAACTTGTACTTATTCTTAGAATCAGCTTTACATCAAGTTGAAAAACCAGGGTCTGAGCAGCCATTTTAAAGTAATAATTCCCTACATTTTATCTGAGCATTTCAAGACAAAGATTACTTTTCCTGAGCTCTAACTTTCTACACTTTACACCAAGTCATTGGATGAAATATTTACAGAAACCTTCTCTCTTTCTTTTTTCTTCATTTTCTTTTCTTTGAAACAAAATTTGTGAGATGAAAAAACAGAAGGCATAATCACTAAGGAGTGTTGGGTTGAAAGAGATTGGAAAAATAAAGGAAAGAAAAGAGTCAAGCTTCCATAAGAGAACTTCATATGATAAACTATTTCATTGCAAACATTTCAGTCAGCTGGTTGTATAAGAAAAATGTGCATTAGGCAAAGGGTGCATGTGAGGGAAAAGATGTTTTTCATGTAATGATTTATGAATGCAGATTCTGGACATCATAGCCCTTAAACCAACTTAATGTGCATCACTCATGAATGCCTCCATTTCCCACACATGCTTGTATCTTAACCTGTGATGTAAGCAAGGGTGACATGTACAATCCTCCCCAAAAATCCAACAAAAGACTTCTTTTGGAATAGTAAAATAAAAAAAAAAAAAAAAAAAACACCATTATCTGTACTTTTTGCCAATAAATCTACAAAGATTTACTAGTTCAGAATGTTTTATTATAAAGTGTAATAGGTAGAATAAAGTCATGTTAATTGCACTTAGTGGAAGACCCAAAGCATTCTATAACTCTAAAATATCGATATTTTGTAAAACATTTCTTCATGTTGCTGTAGATAAACAAACACATGTGTTACTCTCTTATATCTATAAACATTAGGGTGAAAAGCCTTAAATGAGAAATAGAAAATTTCAGTTTCTTACTACTCTTCATTTTCCAAATGCTTCCTTGATATTTTGCCTGTGCTATCATATGACACATCATTCAGTTCAGTTAGGTCGCTCAGTCGTGTCTGACCCTTTGCCACCCCATGAATCGCAGCACGCCAGGCCTTCCTGTCCATCTCAAACTCAGAAAGCTCTCTCAGACTCAAGTCCATCGAGTCAGTGATGCCATCCAGCCATCTCATGCTCTGTTGTCCCCTTCTTCTCCTGACCCCAATCCCTCCCAGCATCAGAGTCTTTTCCAATGAGTCAGCTCTTCACATGAGGTGGCCAAAGTACTGGAGTTTCAGCTTCAGCATCATTCCCTCCAAAGAAATCCCAGGGCTGATCTCTTTCAGAATGGACTGGTTGGATCTCCTTGCAGTCCAAGGGACTCTCAAGAGTCTTCTCCAACACCACAGTTCAAAAGCATCAATTCTTCCGCACTCAGCCTTCTTCACAGTCCAACTCTCACATCCATACATGACCACAGGAAAAAGCATAGCCTTGACTAGACAGACCTTTGTTGGCAAAGTAATGTCTCTGCTTTTGAATATGCTATCTAGGTTGGTCATAACTTTCCTTCCAAGGAGTAAGCATCTTTTAATTTCATGGCTGCAATCACCATCTGCAGTGATTTTGGAGCCCCAAAAAATAAAGTCTGACACTATTTCCCCATCTATCTCCCATGAAGTGATGGGACCGGATGCCATGATCTTAGTTTTCTGAATGTTGAGCTTTAAGTCAACTGTTTCACTCTCTACTTACACTTTCATCAAAAGGCTTTTGAGTTCCTCTTCACTTTCTGCCATAAAGGTGGTGTCACCTGCATATCTGAGGTTATTGATATTTCTCCCGGCAATCTTGATTCCAGCTTGTGTTTCTTCCAGTCCAGCGTTTCTCATGATGTACTCTGCATATAAGTTAAATAAACAGGGTGACAATATACAGCCTTGACGTACTCCTTTTCCCTATTTGGAACCAGTCTGTTGTTCCATGTCCAGTTCTAACTGTTGCTTCCTGACCTGCATATACATTTCTCAAGAGGCAGATCAGGTGGTCTGATATTCCCATCTTTTTCAGAATTTTCCACAGTGTATTGTGATCCACACAGTCAAAGGCTTTGGCATAGTCAATAAAGCAGAAATAGATGTTTTTCTGGAACTCTCTTGCTTTTTCCATGATCCAGTGGATGTTGGCAATTTGATCTCTGGTTCCTCTGCCTTTTCTAAAACCAGCTTGAACATCAGGAAGTGCACGGTTCACATATTGCTGAAGCCTGGCTTGGAGAATTCTGAGTATTACTTTACTAGCATGTGAGATGAGTGCAATTGTGCGGTAGTTTGAGCATTCTTTGGCATTGCCTTTCTTTGGGACTGGAATGAAAACTGACTTTTTCCAGTCCTGTGGCCACTGCTGAGTTTTCCAAATTTGCTGGCATATTGAGTGCAGCACTTTCACAGCATCATCTTTCAGGATTTGAAATAGCTCAACTGGAATTCTATCACCTCCACTAGCTTTGTTCGTAGTGATGCTTTCTAAGGCCCACTGGACTTCACATTCCAGGATGTCTGGCTCTAGGTCAGTGACCATACCATTGTGATTATCTGGGTAGTGAAGATCTTTTTTGTACAGTTCTTCTGTGTATTCTTGCCACCTCTTCTTAATATCTTCTGCTTCTGTTAGGTCCATACCATTTCTGTCCTTTATCGAGCCCATCTTTGCATGAAATGTCCCCTTAGTATCTCTAATTTTCTTGAGAGATCTCTAGTCTTTCCCATTCTGTTGTTTTCCTCTATTTCTTTGCTTTGATAGCTGAAGAAGGCTTTCTTATCTCTCCTTGCTATTCTTTGGAACTCTGCATTCAGATGCTTATATCTTTCCTTTTCTCCTTTGCTTTTCTCTTCTCTTCTTTTCACAGCTATTTGTAAGGCCTCCCCAGACAGCCGTTTTGCTTTTTTGCATTTCTTTTCCATGGGGATGGTCCTGATCCCTGTCTCCTGCACAATGTCACGAACCTCATTCCATAGTTCATCAGGCACTCTATCTATCAGATCTAGGCCCTTAAATCTATTTCTCACATCATTGGATGGTTATAATTTATGTCTCCAAAAACAAAGGCATAAAGTCTATCACAGAAGAATACTTGGTGGCATATCTGAATATAATTGCAAGTAAAGAAAAGCAGAATCACACAATCTTCATCACAGATCCATTAACTCTGAAGACAAAGAATCTTGTAAGTAAAAATACTAGCTTTTCAGTAGAGATTTAAAAGAAAAGTGGAACTTAGATAATAGGAGGGCATTTCAGGCAAAAATTGTGTGAACATATGTAGTAAATTACAAATTAAATGTTGTGAAAACACAGACCATAAAACTGAGGTGAGAAATTTATAGCAGGTGATAGTAGGTGGTGACTTAGATATCAGATTGGAGAAATAAATTATCAAAAGTTTTTGCAAAGTTTGTTTTCTGTTAGTTACTATTATTGCTTTCTAGTCCACAATTGGTTTTAGCATTTTCAATGGGACCTTAGGAGCAGTGTGTTTTGCATAAGACTATCTCTTTAAAACATAAAACAAAATCCACATATCTCCACCAAATGTATCATTCTAAAAATTGAATAGTTAACATGTATAAAAGAAAACTACTGATCTGGAAAATCTACTTATTAAGCTTAGTTATCTAGGAAATATCATCAAACTAAATGTTTAGGAAAAGTGAAAGTGTTGGTCAGTCCTGTCCAACTCTTTGCAACTCCATGAACTATAGCCTGCGGGGATCCTCTGTCCATGGACTTCTCCAGGCAAGAATAGTGTTATTCTCTAACTAAACTTAACAAAGAATCAAGAATTAAATGTAAAACAGAATGGAAGAAGACAAGAAAAATATGCATATACCAAGAAAGATTTTGATAATAAAAATAAAATATGACATTAAAAATTATACTACATGTATGCTTAGGTTCTAACATTTTTATCCAAGAAATCAAAATGATGATTTAAGGTGATTGATTATAAAATTGAAATAAGACAACAATAAAATTGGACAGGGTATTTCTTCACATTGTATTTAAAACAAAAATTTCACTATGAAAATTTTAAACAATAAAATTAATTATATAACTCAAGAATTCAACATAAGTAAATGAAATCTATATTAAGAAAGTTATGTGATTATATGATACTTTGATCTCCTAGTTACAGAAATACAAAATAATTAATTGAGGCTCTAGGCCCAATACCCCCAGATTAAGTATTAAAAGGACAATTTACCAGTAATAATAATATAATAAAATTTCCTACTTGTTTATACATCTTACAATTTGCATCTTTACATTCACTGAAAGTGAAAGTCACTCAATTGTGCCCTACATTTTGTGATCTCATGGACCATACAGTCCATGGAATTCTCCAGGCCAGGATACTGGAGTGGGTAGCCTTTGCCTTCCCCAGGGGATCTTCCCAACCCAGGGATCAAACCCAGGTCTTCCACATTGCAGGAGGATTCTTTACCACCTAAGATACAAGGGAAGCCCAAGAATAATGAAGTGGGCAGCCTATCCCTTCTCCAGTGGATCTTCCCGTTCCAGGAATTGAACAGGGGTCTCCTACAATTCTTTACCAACTGAGCAATAGGGAAGCCCTACATTCATTAACTATTACTACTATTACTATACTAATTTTGCAGATGAGTAAACAATTTGAGAAATTTAAAAAAATGACATGGAAAAGATTACCAAGAAACATACATACAGTATAAAAATAATGAGGAGTCTTTATCTTGACTCCATATTTAACATTCTCAATTTCCCAGTAGCTAAAAAAACTCAATAACACTGAGAAATTTATAGCTGTTAAAAAGGAAGCCACAGACCCAAAATGGAGACACTTATGTAAGTCACACCACCAATCCCTGGCTTGCTACCCAACATAACTAAAGCTTCAACTCCCAAAGAAATGCAGCTTTAATCACTTAGTCAGCAATTTCCTGGTCAGCACCAGTGAGGTAATCTGTCACATGAGTGTTCTCAGTCCCCAAGAAGAAGATGAGGTAACCACATAATGAGACTTCTTTTCCCCAAAAAGGGAAATGAATGCATGAATGAATGAAAGTCACTCAGTCATGTCTGACTCTTTGTGACCCCATGGACTACAAAGTCCATGGAAATCTCCAGACCAGAATACTGGAGTGGGTAACCTTTCCCTTCTTCAGGGAATCTTCCCAACCCAGGAATTGAACCCAGTTCTTCTGCATTTCAGACAGATGCTGAGTCACAAAAGTAGCCCGATTGCAGGTGGATTCTTTACCAACTGAGCTATGAGGGAATCAAAAAAGGGAGATGAACTAATCTGAATTAACACTTTCCTCTATGACTGTCTTGTCCTGCCTTAAAAACCTTCCCTTTTCTATAGCCCTTTGGAGCTCTCCTTTATTTGCTAAATGGAATGCTTCCTGATACATGAATTAGTCAATAAACCCAAGTTGTTGCTGTTGTTGTTCAGTTGCAAAGTCGTGTCCAACTCTTTGCAATCCCATGGACTGCAGCATGCTACGATCTTGTCCTCCACTATCTCTGGAGTTATCTCTGGAGTTTGCTCAAATTCATGTCCCTGGAGTCAGTGATGCTATATGACCTTCTCACCTTCTGTTGCCCCCTCTCCTTTGCCTTCACTCTTTCCCAGCATCAGGATCCAAGTAGATCTATAAAATTTACTCAGTTGTATTTTTTTTTTAACCTAGCTATGTGAAATTTTGAGAAATTTACATATAAACAAGGAATTTACCAACACTTTAGGTCTGACAATCTAAGCCTCCACTGCATCGGATAAATTGAGCTGAATTTTTCTGATCCAATTGCCTTAATAACTGGAACATGTTAATCTTAACTCATGTTTCTGTCATAAATTTATTTTTGAAAATATCCTCCTGAACCGAAATCTCATATGTATCCTTTGATTTCATTTTCCATCTAGGTTTATTTGAACCTGCTGATTCATTTTCAGTCATTTTTAAATAGAAAAATACTTAAAACATTTTTTAGTTCAAACTGTGTTATCTACTAGACTTCCAACTCACTAGGACATCAGTTTGGAAAAATGATTTTGACATGTTTATAATTCTTTAATTTGTAAACAACTTTATTTACAAAAGTCACATTTTTGAGAAATAGAAAAGACTTATGCTAAGAAATGATTCTTACTGTGAATTGGATGAAGTGGTAGAAGCCAGGAATAGTATTAGATATGAAATATTTGCTAGTAGGTTTGCCACCACTGGACAAAATACTTTTGAGATGGTTGGCCCTATAACCACTTTTACCATATATGTGGATTTCCAAAAACATGCAGCCATTTAAGTCTATTTGGTATTCTTTGTTTACTTGGAATAAACTAAGAACTAGCAGTGAAAATAAATAATGACTTACATCCTCTTGGCAGACTGTAAAGCGTCTGCCTGCAATGCAGGAAACCTCGGTTTGATCCCTGGGCTGGGAAGCTCCCCTGGAGAGGGAAGTGGCAACCCACTCCACTACTCTTGCCTGGAAAATTCCATGGAATGAGAAGCCTGGTAGGCTACAGTCCATGGGGTCACAAGAGTTGGACAGGACTGAGCGACTTCACTTTAACTTTCACTTTACTGTGCTCAGAGCCAAAATAGCTTGGCCATCTGTATAATAAACAAAGCGGGGGAAATGGCTTATTTCCTTCTTCCTTTTTTTTTTAATTTTCATGGGACTTCTTAAGAATCGCTAAGTGAGTGGATGCTTGAGTTCTCTGCCAATTCTTTAACAGATGTAATTATACCTTTATGAAAACCTGTGCACTGAAATTTGAATAACTTGTATCATTGTCTTTGCAAATTATATTGGCAGCAACTCGGAAATAAAATGCATCATGATTAAGAAGCACATGCACTTTAACAGAAAGATGGCATTTGTGAAAGCAGTTTATTAACAAATGTAGGATTTGTGATTTTATTTTATTGCCCAAGTTCATTATAGAAAAAATATTTTTTAAATTAGTCAATCTTAAATACTCCCTAAATTATGAAAAATAGACTCCTATCTTCCCTTCCTTCTTGAAAGTAAGTTGGCATATTTTAAGAGAGCTGCTACTAGGACTTGTAACAAGTAACAATGAATTAACTATAATAAACACCTGTTATACCACAGATAGCAAGTGATGTCCTCACTATAAAAAATCCCCTTATATCCCTTGGACCATTTGGTGAACTCCCAAGATCTATTTGGTAGATATCTGCATCTCTGTGTCCAAGGGCTGTTTTCTGGAACCAAAGAGAGCTACCCTGTCCACTCAAGAAATCTGTAAGTTCCAAAAAATCAACACCTTCCCCTAATAGCCTCAACTAATGACTGACAGAAGTTTGTGCACTAAAGCCTAACCCCCCAACTCTAGTTTAATTCAGAAGCACGTATTATAATGCCTTCCCAGTTTGCTCTTGATAGTAAGTTACAAGCACCCACTGTGACAGCAGGCTTTGCAACATGTACTCCATTGATCACTTTACTGTCCCAATATTTCCATTTGGATGCTGCTAAGTTGCTTCAGTCGTGTCCGACTCTGTGCGACCCCATAGACGGCAACCCACCAGGCTCCCCCGTCCCTGGGATTCTCCAGCAAGAATTCTGGAGTGGGTTGCATTTCCTTCTCCAATGCATGAAAGTGAAAAGTGAAAGTGAAATTGCTCAGTCCTGTCCGAACCCTCAGTGACTCCATGGACTGCAGCCTACCAGGCTCCTCCATCCATGGGACTTTCCAGGCAAGAGTACTGGAATGGGGTGCCATTGCCTTCTCCATCCATTTGGCTAGCCCAGCTCAACTCTCAAACTGCTTGCACTTGAATCTTTGTGTCACAATGTGCTTTGGGGAGACTCCATACTAAGACATCTTACCAAAGCTTTTCAAATAAAATCATATTATTAGTTGTCACAAACCAGCTGTGAGTTCAATTTTATCAAGACCACTTCATAGGAGTGTGCTTATAGTTATACAGGTTTAACATTTAGGAAATGGTAAAACCATGAGTGAAACTTCTACTGGTAACCATGAGAAAACATAAATCAACAACAGAATATTGTAAATAGAGCTGATAAACATCTAATGAGCTGACCTATATCTAGATAGTCAAGAATGTATCCATATAAAAAGTCTAACATGTATGTAATATTTTGATTCATCTAATTTGAGGAAACACAGATAAAATTAATTAAAAATAAAGCAAAATCAACAAAAATTATTTTTAGCAGAAAGTGCAAACTTTAACACTGTACTTGGTAATATTTTTGAAGCATTCTGATTGCATAGGAGTTAAAGAAGTTAGTGTGAGGTGTGGATGGGGGCTGAGTCCTGATCTACTTGGACTAGTAGGAAGGAAATACTCTATTAATGCCACGATTTTATAGCCAAAGACATTAAAACCTGCCCATAATTGAAAATGTACGATCAACTTGGGAGAGAAAGACAATTAACATGCAAACAAGTAGCTTAAAGAAGTACTTGTATCTTTTCTTTAGTTTAATTGCTAGTTTCTTTTTTAATATTTGGAAATATGGGTCAAATTTGCCATGGAGCCCTGGACAGTAGACCAACTTTAGGACTGAAGGCAAGGAAATTGGTATTTAAATGGCATCCCACTCCAGTATTTAAATGAGGAGCTTTCCAGTGCAAATGGTTTCTCCATTATATTTCCATAATCCATTGTATAGTATCACACTGAGCAAGGAGATCCAACTAGTCCATTCTAAAGGAGATCAGTCCTGAGTGTTCTTTGGAAGGAATGATGCTGAAGCTGAAACTCCAGTACTTTGGCCACCTCATGCGAAGAGTTGACTCATTGGAAAAGACCCTGATGCTGGGAGGGATTGGGGTCAAGAGGAGAAGGGGACGACAGAGGATGAGATGGCTGGATGGCATCACTGACTCCATGGACATGAGTTTGAGTGAACTCTGGGAGTTGGTGATGGACAGGGAGGCCTGGCATGCTGCAATTCATGGGGTCGCAAAGAGTCGGACACGACTGAGAGATTGAACTGAGTTGAACTAAACTTGGTAGATTTTACATCATGAGTCAGTTTATACCTCTGAATATATGAATAAGGAAGTCTTTTTTTTTTTTCCTGTCTACCTTGTCCTTAGTCTGTCCCACCTGAGCTCTTTCTTTAGGGATTTTTAAAATTAGCACGTCTCTCTGTGACAGACACCGCCTCTTTTTTAAGTTGTTTTTCATTAAGTATTTTACACTGGGTAAAATCAAACAGATATACTCATTGTATTTTCATTAGGGTTAACACAGAAGTTTAAACACTACTTTCCTGCAGAAATAGTGTTCCAAATGGTGTTTAGAGCATTGGCCTAACCCTTAAATGCCTACTTATGCCTATTTTTCCAAAATATAGTTTAATTATCTTACTTTGTGAGTATCATTTATAATAAAGTTCCTCAAACTTCAGTAATACATGAATAGTTTTAGAGAAAACTTCAATCTCCCTGGACTGACATAAAATATTTTTTATCACATTTTACTTAACCACACAAATAAGTTTAAAACTAAGTACAATCTCAATATAGAATAGTTCTCATAAAATTTAAAGTTACAAATTAAATAAAAACAGAATAACCACAACAAAATCCAAACTATCTCAAGTTTAAAACAACAAATGATGCCTTCTGATTCAAATGGCTATTTTATTGGCCCAAATATCTCACATTGTGTGCAATTTCAAATTAACTCAATAAAAATATACAGTCGATACAGGCAATTGGGGTTAAGCTTCTAGCTTGATCTGTTTCATTTTTCCGTTTCATTTCCATATGACACATGTCCGATTTCTTCCCTTTGGAGGTCTTTTGATCAAACTCTGACTTTTGTCTGTATCAAACGAATTCTTGATATGCTGTCCACACCCTCCAACGCCTCCGGCATTTCTCCGTGCTGCCACCCTCAGAGATTGACAGGAAGTGATGGAGCCAGGTCTTAGGCATAGTTTCCTCCTTTGGGAGGATGCCCAACTCTACAAGAAGCTTGTTTGTTGGTAAAAACAGATCACAGGGTAACTTGAATACCATGAAAATATTTCTGTGTCCATTGAGATTTGCTAAAACTCATCAAAGTCAAGCCTGTGAGTCATGAGCTTGAAAATCACACTTAATGTTGTTTTAAGGTGGTAAATTCTCCTGATTAAAAGCCGATGATTGACCTGACACATTGTTAATTGCAGAAGATTAATTATACCAGGAAGAAGAAAATGAGAATGAAACCAATCCAAGTTCACATATGATTGATGATGTATTCTTCACGTGAAAAGTGCTTCACAGGATATATTATCTTCGTCCACCTGTCAGACCTTACATGAATGTCTCCTGCGTCTAAGGGCAATGAGCAAAACGGCAGGCAACATCATATAAAAAATGCCAGCAGGAATTACATTTGTTGTGGCAGCAAGTGTTACATCCTTATTAGCAGGAGATATTACCTGAATGTCATCACTATAAAGCTCTTTCCATTTGCCATAATTTGTTACAGAATAGAAGAGTTTGTGATAAAAACCAGGTGAGACACAGCATGGAAGATGTGCGACTCTGTCATTCCAAAATGAAAATAATTTATTGTCTTAGAGTAGTCTATTCAAATAATAGCTGAAGCCCACTGTCCATCCACATTATTATCAGGCTGCAGCCTTCCACACAGAAACACGTTAGCCAAATTGTTCCCCACCACTAAAATGTGTGTTTATGGTTTATGTGAGCTGAATAAATTACTGTTAAAGAATCACCTTCTCAAACCTATCGATGCTAAGTTGAAACTGAAATTATTTCATGCTAATATGAGTGAGGGTGGTTGTAGAGAGATACTATTCCTTGAAATCTAAAGGGACAAGCTAATAAAACACTTTCATCTACCTTTAATTGAGACTGCTTGTCTGCTGACAAAACCTGTTAAAGTACAGATTTAATGAAGATTTAGCTCCTAAGTCTGTCTTTCCCCCACACCTAAACAATTTCTAAGACATCAAAAGTGTCCTGTCATGTGGCGTATGCTCAGGTAAATTCTTTTTATTACATTCAACAGAAAAATAGACTATTTTAATAAACTCCAGGCAATTGGAATCATACACCTGCCTTGTTGACTTCTTTTCTGTTAGAAGAAATTGCCAAGTTTATAAATGAGAGCCTAGCGTGCAGCACTCTCTGTAAACACTATGTGCCTCTGGGATTCAGGTGAGAGCTAGTTTTGGAAACAGTTCCAATTGCAACACTCCTTTATACATATAAACTGGATTTGTCTTTGTACATCTGGAAAATACAGGCAAATAATCTACTTTGTAGGCTCAAGCTCAATAAGCTTGTTTCCTTTACCCTTTCTTCTTGGCACATTGTTTTTGTTTTTGGAAACTTACAAGTAAACAGAACAGGAGGGAAGGGCTCTTTCTTCATCATAAAAATAGAAAATAATATCAAATATGACACTGCACCTCAGAGGTGGATTTCATTTCCAAGAACAGTTCAGCTTTGCTCTGATACACGGTGGGTATCTGACCACCCCCTGAGTTTTCATTGACAACTCCCTGCATTTTAAGTGAAATTCCTACCCCCTGCTTGTACAGTACTGCACTGACTGTGCAGTCAAATTCCTTACTGGGCTGAGACATACAAAGTACAACCTGGGCTGCCTCCATGATAGTATCTGAGAACATGAACGTGCTCCCTGAAATCATATGGGGCAATCTGTGTGACATGTAGTTTGCTGTCTCACATGCCAAAATACATTTTGAGAGACTTTATATCAGTGATTGACTGATTTAGTTCAACCTCAATTGATCTGGAGAACTATATGCACTCACAGACTGATGACTCAAATTCTTGTCAAGAAAAAATAGCCAGTTTGTTGCATGTATTATCCACATATCAGGCAAAAGGAGTTAATCTAGAACAAAGAATATTTATTATTCCATAAAAATAATGAAAAGAGTCCTTGAAAAAGTCCTATCCAAACATAATCTAACTTTCAAAAAAATGTTTATGACTCATTTTTGTAAATGAAAAGTAGCAATCTTGTTATTCTTCTAGTTACAAAATGTGTATTCCTCCAAATTGTGTGCGGACCAATATTTTTCTTTAAAAACCATTATATTTAAAGTAATAGTAAAAATCTGCCACATAATCATCTTCACCTTGAATATAAACCATTACAGTTTCAAAGAAATTCATAAACAGATTACCTCATTAACTTATCATGTTAAACCTTGGAGGTTGAGAAATAATCATTTATATTTTTCTAAAGGAACCCACTGCTAAATCATTTCCTGAAATCAAAATCACTTGGCAAATTAAAGATTCTTGATTTCATATATTCTATATACAAAATATTAAATATATAAATTAAAATTATTATAGCCTTTTGAGTTTAAATATAACCAACATCCATTTGGATTGTTACATTAAACCTTTACATTTTAAAATAATCCCTATGTCAGTAGTCCCTTTCACAAATAGTCTTCAAATTATCTGCACTTGAGTGCTCCATCTGTTTCTTGCTGGGAACCTCCCAAGTCTAAAAACTAATCAAATTTTTCCTTGAGGTACATGGAGATAGGGAAGAAGAAGTGAGTGGAATTACACAGGCATGCTTTTGGCAGCTTTCTCTTTCTTGAGGTATTCATCCTATACATAACTTGATAAAGTGTACAGTGCTCAGGAAAAGAGTGAACAAGGAGATTAATACAACTGACCTTGAAAGGTATTATGCAGGCCGTGTTCATTCATCCAGTTCAGATACCTAGTGAGCTACCTCTACACAACTTGGTCACAGTGCAAATGCACTGAGTTTTTTCTCTCTTTCTCCCCTTATTAAACAGGATGCATAATAGACTTTTCCAATACATTGACACAAGCCGAAACAAAGAATTAGGGAGTCAACTCTTTCCCCCATTGATGAGCAGAGATAAAACTAACCATTTGAGAAAAGACTGTTGTTGTTTTTTCCTTTTCTCTCTACTAGATTAGAATGAGGGAAAACAAATAAAGTTTTACAATATGTTGCAAAATCAAATGTTCACATAAATAAGCAAATAGCAAATAGCTGGCAATATCCCTTAAAGAATAAATTTTAGATGACAATATAGAAGATATGTCAATTTATCATAGATAATTTCTAGTATCTAAGGTAATTATTTTATTGTTCTTATTGTTTGTTGTTTATAATATTTATTCTAAAATGACATTTTGATCAGCACTTCTTTGTACTTATTGCAAATCTTTCTATAGGCATGCAAATTCCAGAACCTAAAACTGATCAGATCAGACCAAGCCATAGGTTCAAATACTTCAGGAGATTTGTCATTTAGTAGAAAACTTATGTAAGTTAAAAAAAAAAGAAGAAGAAAAAGTAACTTAGAATATGATAAATGAATGAAATCATTGTTTGGATGTTTAAAATTAATATTCATTAAAGTTAAAAGATGAAAGAAAAAAAGGGATCTAGACTTTGCTTTTATACATAGGTATTTATTCTCAGGGCTTCCCTGGTGGCTCAGAGGTTAAAGCATCTGCCTCCAATGTGGGAGACTGGGGTTCGATCCCTGGGTCAGGAAGATCCCCTGGAGAAAGAAATGGCACCCAACTCCAGTATTCTTGCCTGGAGAATCCCATGGACAGATAAGCCTGGTAGGGGTTGCAAAGAGTTGGACACGATTGAGCAACTTCATTTTCACTTTCATTTATTCTCAATTTACTGCAAGTGTAAGGTATTGATTAATAATAATGATTTGAAGTCAAATGATTTTTTTCCTCTGGACTTATAAACTAAAATTTGGCCATTAGCAAGAAAACAAATGTGTATGGATTTGGTAAAACTGCAAAGAAAGAGTAACATTCAGATCAGATCAGTTGCTCAGTCGTGTCCGACTCTTTGCGACCCCATGAATCGCAACATGCCAAGCCTCCCTGTCCATCACCAACTCCCGGAGTTCACTCAGACTCACGTCCATCGAGTCAGTGATGCCATCCAGCCATCTCATCCTCTGTCATCCCCTTCTCCTCTTGCCCTGAGTCCCTCCCAGCATCAGGGTCTTTTCCAATGAGTCAACTCTTCACATGAGGTGGCCAAAGTTTCAGCCTTTGGCCTGGAGTTTCAGCTGTAGCATCATTCCTTCCAAAGAAATCCCAGGGCTGATCTCCTTCAGAATGGACTGGTTGGATCTCCTTGCAGTCCAAGGGACTCTCAAGAGTCTTCTCTAACACCACAGTTCAAAAGCATCAATTCTTCAGCGCTCAGCCTTCTTCACAGTCCAACTCTTACATCCATACCTGACCACAGGAAAAATCATAGCCTTGACTAGACGAACCTTTGTTGGCGAAGTAATGTCTCTGCTTTTGAATATGCTATCTAGGTTGGTCATAACTTTCCTTCCAAGGAGTAAGCATCTTTTAATTTCATGGCTGCAGTCACCATCTGCAGTGATTTTGGAGCCCCAAAAAATAAAGTCTGACACTGTTTCCACTGTTTCCCCATCTATTTCCCATGAAGTGATGGGACCGGATGCCATGATGTTCGTTTTCTGAATGTTGAGCTTTAAGCCAACTTTTTCACTCTCCACTTTCACCATCAAGAGGCTTTTGAGTTCCTCTTCACTTTCTGCCATAAGGGTGGTGTCATCTGCATATCTGAGGTTATTGATATTTCTCCCGGCAATCTTGATTCCAGCTTGTGTTTCTTCCAGTCCAGCTTTTCTCATGATGTACTCTGCATATAAGTTAAATAAACAGGGTGACAATATACAGCCACATACTCCTTTTTCTATTTGGAACCAGTCTGTTGTTCCATGTCCAGTTCTAACTGTTGCTTCCTGACCTGCATACACATTTCTCAAGAGGCAGATCAGGTGGTCTGGTATTCCCATCTCTTTCAGAATTTTCCACAGTTTATTGTGATCCACACAGTCAAAGGCTTTGGCATAGTCAATAAAGCAGAAATAGATGTTTTTCTGGAACTCTCTTGCTTTTTTGATGATCCAGCAGATGTTGGCAATTTGATCTCTGGTTCCTCTGCCTTTTCTAAAACCAGCTTGAACATCAGGAAGTTCACGGTTCATGTATTGCTGAAGCCTGGCTTGGAGAATTTTAAGCATTACTTTACTAGCGTGTGGGATGAGTGCAATTGTGTGGTAGTTTGAGCCTTCTTTGGCATTGCCTTTCTTTGGGATTGGAATGAAAACTGACCTTTTCCAGTCCTGTGGCCACTGCTGAGTTTTCCAAGTTTGCTGGCATATTGAGTGCAGCACTTTCACAGCATCATCTTTCAGGATTTGGAATAGCTCAACTGGAGTTCTGTCACCTCCACTAGCTTTGTTTGTAGTGATGCTTTCTAAGGCCCACTTGATTTCACATTCCAGGATGTCTGGCTCTAGATGAGTGATCACACCATCGTGATTATCTTGGTGGTGAAGATCTTTTTTCTACAGTTCTCCAGTGTATTCTTGCCATCTCTTTTTAATATCTTCTGCTTCTGTTAGGTCCATACCATTTCTGTCCTTTATCGAGCCCATTTTGCATGAAATGTTCCTTTGGTATCTCTGATTTTCTTGAAGAGATCTCTCGTCTTTCACATTCTGTTGTTTTCCTCTATTTCTTTGCATTGATCACTGAAGAAAGCTTTCTTATCTCTTCTTGCTATTCTTTGGAACTCTGCATTCAGATGTTTATATCTTTTCTTTTCCCTTTTGCTTTTTGCTTCTCTTCTTTTCACAGCTATTTCTAAGGCCTCCCCAGACAGCCATTTTGCTTTTTTGCATTTCTTTTCCTTGGGGATGGTCTTGATCCCTGTCTCCTGTACAATGGCAGGAACCTCATTCCATAGTGCATCAGGTACTCTATCTATCAGATCTAGGCCCTTAAATCTATTTCTCACTTCCACTGTATAATCATAAGGGATTTGATTTAGGTCAGACCTGAATGGTCTAGTGGTTTTCCCTACTTTCTTTAATTTAAGTCTAAATTTGGCAATAAGGAGTTCATGGTCTGAGCCACGGTCAGCTCCTGGTCTTGTTTTTGCTGACTGTATAGAGCTTCTCCATCTTTGGCTGCAAAGAATATAATCAATCTGATTTAACATTAAGTATGAATCTTTTGTGTTTGTCAGTAGCACAGTTAGATTATCAACTGTCTAAAGAGGTTCACATTTTATATCTTTTCTCTATATAAAAATTTTTTCTGTAATAATCATAAAATAAAACGAACAATAATGATGGCCAAAAAGACATATATTAAAAATATTCTTTTACTAAATTGTTTATAAAATAAAATTATCATTTAAAAAAATTAAAGTACAAAAAAGTAATGACTAACATAATTTAATTAGATTGAGTTTTGAACAAGGATGCAGTATATATTATTCCATTGTAGTAATTAATGATATCATTAGAGTTTTACCTCTCTAGCCTTAACTTCCACAATATTGGCAATAACTTTGCATATCCATGTCCAGTTGGCAGATAACTAGACTTGTCAATCTATATTCATTCATACATTTTTACTAAATTTAACTACTAAGTTTCTTTCACCTGAAAGAACATATACATTTATAGCTAGAAACTATTTGTAAGAAAACTAATAGTTAGAAAAACTAATAAGAAAACAAAAATATAACTCTGACAGACATTAATAAAAATTCATTTTACTATAAATTACAGAAATTATAAATAACTGTCCTTTTTTTGTTTTGTTTTGTTTTGTCTTCTTCCAATCTCTATTCTAGTGGCTTTGTCTTCACGGTTGAAAAACACAAAGCACAAAACCTCGAAGCATTCACAGAGAATAGAACTGGGGAAACAAATTATTTTCTTTTTACTGACAATTCCATAGTACTATTGCTTATTCCAATTTATTATTTAAATGCAGGAATATGTAACCCTGTGGAGTATATTCAAACTGCCCCTGAAGGGAGCTAGAATAATTCAAAGCCAATATGACTTGACTTTCAAAATGAATAGGTGTAACTGTGTCCTACTGAGTAATTAGGAGTTTTCCAAATTAACTTCCATTAGGATTATAACACTTATTAAAGTATTAGGTATAAAATATGCTAAAATTATGCAATAATGTCAGCAATTGTTTAAAGTTAGATCTTTTTTTCTGGGAAAAATATTCTATCACTGACATTATTTACAATTGCTGACACAAATTGATAGTTTAAAAATGGCTAACTTTTAGCCAGTTTTGTTATTATTTAAAAAAGTTTTCTATAGACTGTGCTTTTCCTTATTGCCTGCACCTGGAGCTCACTGTTCCAACCTCTCCATTCTTGGTGAATCAATGGTATTTATTATTCTTCAATATTGACAGTGTAAACTAGCTGGTAAGTGATGAAAAATGTTCCTAATTATAGTAATGTGCAAATCATCTTTTACTAATTAAATGACACATTTTAAAATAAAATCAAAGAACCTTATAGACACTCTTTAATCCTCAAACATCACTTTCTGTGAGCTTGGAAACTGGATGATATTAGGTCTATATTATTGAGTAGAAAAGAAATAGTTATAGGAAGGCAAAGTAACTTCCTTCCTTATAAAACAAGCCATTGTTAAGTTTGTATTGGATTCTAGGCTACTGGTTCTGAGATCTACATGTAACTATATATAGCCTTCTGTCTTCCTCACGAAATTCTACTGTTTTAAAACACTGAATTTTGTCATGAAACTGGCACTCCATGAATAAAATATTCACAAAAGCAAATTATCAGAGCATGCTTTAATGTAAGGAAAATTAGATAAGTACCAACAAAGAAAGGCAATTAATATTTTATCTGGCAGTTTGTGAGTGACAACAGAATTTTTAATAAAAAATACCAGGAATAATTTATCTACTTTGTTCTAGTCAGTCAAGCAACTAAATTTATTGAACATTTAGTATGTGCTAGGCAGTATACCAGGTGCTTATTTAAAAACATAAAAATGATTGAATAAAAAATAGATTTCTTGTCTTCAATGAGTTTACAGATTTGGGGATCTAGGGACAATAGACACACATACAAATATAATAAACAAACAATTTTAATTACTAAATGATTTTATGGATCAAGCAAACAATGTGGTAGATGGACTAGCTATGTATTTGAGGGTAATCAGAAGACATTTGAGTTTTGTCATTAAGGATGAATGGGGATAACCATGTACACATCTGGGGGATAAACATTCCAAGGAAAATCAATGGCAGAAGCCTTAGGAATGAAAAAATAAGAAATGCAGAGAATAAAGAGGACAATGGAGGGATATGATTTTAGAGCCATAGATAAAATCAAGTAGAACCTGACATTACGTTTAGAGTTCATTTTAACTGAAATAAGCACAACTGGAAGATTTTAGGCAGAGAAATCAAATTATTTGTTTTATATTTTAGAAGAATCAGTTATGACTTGTAGGAGGTTCAGAGAAAAGGCAGAGAAACCAAGTAGGAGGTTGTGTATGTAGTCCAGACAAGATGATGGTTGCTTGATCAGCAACTGTTGCAGTGAAAATGTTAGAAGAGGTAAGATTGGGAATCTAGTTTAGATACAGCCAACAGCATTTACTGATAGCAAGGATGTATCTCTAAAATACATTCCTGATCTTACCTCTTCTAGTATTTCCTTATTACATTTGGAAGCATAATCTTCATACATGTGGAGACCTCAGTAAGGCAGTGGACATTGTGTATGACTCTAAGAGATAAGGTTCAAGCTCAGTATACCAATCTGAGAATCATCAGTGTATGACATACAGAGCTGTAAACTAAGCAATGGCTTACAGAAAGAGTAAAGCATAAGAGAAGAGAACTGGAGGGGGAAAAGCCCAGGTTACCTGAAATTACAAAATCTCATCTAGAAAAGATTAGATAAACTAAAGAGAGAACTACCAGAAAGACAGGCAGAAAAACAGATTAGTGTCATGTCATGGAAGTTTAGAAAAGGGAAACTTTCAAGAAAGAGGAAAACGTCATGTTTTAATTACTACTGAGATGTATAGTAAGACAAGTTTAGAGAACGGACCACTGACTTGGTAAGACTTTGGGTTATTTTCTTTAAAAGACTTTTCACCTATGTTATGAGAGCTCTAGTCCAATTAGAGTGGACTAGAGTTAGAATGGAAAGTGAGAAAGGAAATCCATAGAGTATAGACTTATATATACAGCTAAGTGTAAGGGTAGAGAAATGGGAATCGTGAAGTAAAGATGCATTATTTTTCTCTAAGATGGATAATATCACAGTAGGTTTGTGTGCTAAAACAAAGAGTCATGCAGAGAGTTAGGGACTGATGCTTAGATGATAAATAAGACAACTGCTGGAACGAAACACTTAAGAGAGAAAAGAAAATAAGATTGAGTATCAGGGCTGCTATAATGGCAGCTTGCTTAAGTGTAATGATTCAGTTCAGTTCAGTCGCTCAGTCGTGTCGGACTCTGCAATCCCATGAATTGCAGCACGCCAGGCCTCCTGTCCGTCACCAACTCCCAGAGTTCACCCAAACTCATGTCCGTCGAGTCGGTGATGCCATCCAGCCATCTCATCCTCTGTCGTCCCCTTCTTCTCCTGCCCCCAATCCCTCCCAGCATGAGTTTTTTCCAATGAGTAAACTCTTCACATGACGTGGCCAAAGTATTGGAGTTTCAGCTTTAGCATCAGTCCTTCCAATGAACACCAGGCCTGATCTCCTTTAGAATGGACTGGTTGGATCTCCTTGCAGTCCAAGGGACTCTCAAGTCTTCTCCAACACCACACTTCAAAAGCATCAATTCTTTGGCACTCAGCTTTCTTCACAGTCCAACTCTCACATCCATACATGACCACTGGAAAAACCATAGCCTTGACTAGATGGACCTTTGTTGGCAAAGTAATGTCTCTGCTTTTGATTATGCTGTCTAGGTTGGTCATAACTTTCCTTCCAAGGAGTAAGCATCTTTTAATTTCATGGCTGCAATCACCATCTGCAGTGATTTTGGAGCCCCCAAAAATAAAGTTTTACACTGTTTCCACTGTTTCCCCATCTATTTCAGTCTGAATAGATGAGGTAGGATGGTAGGAAAGACATGATGCAGCTAAATTTGAAAGTACAAAAGCAAATTTATTAAAATAACATGGTAGGAGTACCTGGCAATACTGAGACCCTCATTTGTGATTTGTGGCCATAAATGCAAAATGAACCAATCCACAAGGTTGTGTGTATTTTTTCAAGTAACAGTTATCCTGGTGCATGCAAAACTTTAAACTTGTGAAGGATATAACAATGGGGCGATTAGAGAGATAGTTAAAGGCATTTGGAAGTGAACAAAGGTAGAGATCATTACCTTCAAAAAGGTAAAAGAAAATGGGATATGACAGGAAAACAAGGTCAGCATGACAGTACATAAAATGTTTCCTGTATAAACAAAAGCAATTTCATTCATATAACCATCAAAGAGTTTGAAAAAAGGATCTGTCCTGGTGTGTTGTATATGTATGTGTTGCCTGTATGTATACATCACTAAGAGGACCAGAGAAAGGGGAGGGGAAAGGAAGTGAAAGAAGGAAGCAGGGAGGGAAGTTACAGGGGATGGATTTATTTAAAGGAGACTTCTAACCAATGGCCAAAATAAAACAGCAGTAATTAAACAGACCCAGCTTCCAACTAAACTACTACTTAATGTAAATTCGCAGGCAAAAGATAAACAATACGTAATTACAACTCTATTGAAAAATCTATTCATTCAATAAAATCTAGTAGTAAAACCCCACCAGATAATCAAATAGAATTCTGTTTAGATAAGAAAGTTATACGCAGTTTTCTTATCTACCATGAAGTGTTTTTCAAATATTTTTCCTAATATAAAGTTTAGATATATTAAAAGTGTTAATGATACGAATTTTAAACTTACATACATATGGAAGAGTATGGTTATTATATCTATTCATTTATGAATACATTCTCAAACAACCCTTATTACATATAACTATGTTGAATACAAAATTAAATAAAGCATAGAATAACTTCCAGCTTGAAAAGTTGGGAGATTGCAGCCCTTCAAAATTCCTTTCCGCTTTCCATCAAATTACCAATGAATATGGCAGTGGTGGTGATCGCACTTAATCTCAGGCCACAAATGTACAAATCAAGTCACACAGCTGACTCTAGATAAGATAAACGTGGCTTTGAATTTAACTCATATCCTATATAAGCTATTAGCTTAAAGTTCAGTTTCCTCATTGTAATCCCAGGATCATACTATTTCTATGCTTATAGTGTTGTGAGAGAACTATATAAGATGCTGCAAATAAAGCTCTGAACTAAACCACCAGAGCACCCTAAAACATCAATTAGCGGCAGCTTATTCCACTGCAGAGTCATGGCTTTAAAGGTAATCATAACTTTTAGTCTCTTCTTGATTACAAAAGGAGCACATCAAAAAATAATGAAAGAGTAAAGCAATTATCCTTCAATTAAAACATTTTAAAAAACTAAAAAAAAATAATGAAATAAGAACAAGATATATAGCTCTAGAAGATTTTGAGGAAAAAATAAAAAGTGTAAATAAAATAACAGTCCCTTAAAATTAATTAATGGAATTATTAAAAAATGACATTGTGCTGTAAAGATTCAACTGGTAAAGATTTTTCTTAATTTTTCTTTTAACAAAGTTTAAGCATTTTCCATTTTTAAACTATTAAATAGTGAGAAAATGAATGCTTTATTCAATAAACAGTACCAGGTCAGTTGGTTACCTACTACAGAAAAAACGAAAAGTTTAACTAATGGTATTAAGAAAGTACATTTTAAAATGTACTTTCCATTAGAGTTTCCATTAGAGATCTGTGTTCTCAGAAAATTTTGAAGAAACTGTATTTTCTCCTTAGGGGAAGGCAATGGCAACCCACTCCAGTGCTCTCCCCTCGAAAGTCCCATTGATGAAGGAGCCTGGTAGGCTGCAGTCCATGGGGTAGAGAAGAGTCAGAGATGACTGAGCGACTTCACTTTCACTTTTCCTTTCATGCATTGGAGAAGGAAATGGCAACCCACTCCAGTGTTCTTGCCTGGAGAATCCCAGGGACAGAGGAGCCTAGTGGGCTGCCATCTATGGGGTCACACAGAGTCGGACAGGACTGAAGCGACTTAGCAGCAGCAGCATGTTCTCCTATATGACTATATTTACTTAAAGTACCAAACCAGACAAAACTTATCTGGGCTGTTACATCAGGATAACAATTACAGTTTTGGGGGGAGTAGTGTCTGGAATAAGGAGGCTGCAGGGGTGTTAGTTACATTTTATTTCTTTACTGGGGTGATGTCACATGAGTGTGTTCAGTTTGTGATACAATACATTAGGCCTGTATTCTAAAACAAAAGATTTTTTTAAGTCCTAAAAAAATATTGCAACTCTTGTTTTCACTAAAATAAAAAATAAGAACCAATGTACGGTATAAAAACCGAATCACAGAATGTCCATGATGAGAATATACTTCATTCTTCTCTCTTCATAAATGCAAGTCATTATATTGCATTATTATACAAGGAAGCAAAATAGTTTTCTCATGTCAGTTGTAGTTGAAATGCTGGCACTTATTTTTTCAAGAAAGTTTGAGTACCTATGTCAGTAGAGAAATCTAAATTAGCATGTGCGTGTGCATGCTAAGTTGCTTCAGTAATGTCTGACTCTTTGCAACCCTATGAATTATAGCCCACCAGGCTCCTCCTGTGGGATTCTTCAGGCAAGAATACTGGAATGGGTTGCTATGCCCTCCTGCAGGGGATCTTCCCAACCCACAGATTGAACCCATGTCTCTTAAGTTTCCTTCACTGGAAGGTGTTTTTTTTTTTGTTTTTGTTTTTTTTTACCACTAGCACCACCTGGGAAGCCCAAATTAGCATGCAGTTAGACAAAGTCTTGTCTTATCTCAATTTTTACAAATTTTGAAACTGCAAAATTTAATAACTCTGAATAAGAGACTAATTAAAATTTATCTATCTTGAGAAGACACAGGTATAAATTTTACCAATCTTCTTGCTGATAGCATGTTACCTTATTAACGTCACATACAAAACAATGCTTTATACTAAAATAACTTTCTCCTTAAGCTTCATAAGTAAAGCAGACGATATGAAAGCTTCATTTTGTGTGTTTGTTCATGGGTATATGTACATGCATGTCTGTGTGTTTTAACTGTCTGCATTTATGGCTCCAAAGTAGATGAAGATTCAGAATACTTGTAATCTTGTAAAACTAGAGACAGTGTTTTAGACGTTTATCGTTAGAACATGCCCAGTGGCAGATGGTGGCATGCCATTTTAGAGCCACCTAGAGGCACAAAATTGTCCCATGTTTGTCATTTTGGCAGATGCACATGCCCCTTTGGCAAATTTTAGAAAATAACTAAAAGACTTACTCCTTCAAAACAGATTGTATTTATAGAGGGATGTGTGCAATTTAACAGGGGTGGTGCTATAGAGGAATTTCAGGATCAATACAATCAAATGTATAGTGCAGTTGGCGTGAAACTTTGGATACGACGTGAGCTCAACTGCTCTACTGTGCATCTGCTCCACTTAGAGTGTTTTAATGAATCCTGAAATTATTTTTGGAGCAATATTAAAATGAATTTTAACAAATTTATGCTTCCCAAAAACTTATTTTAAATATAAAGTTCAAATTTCATATACCACTCCATTCCTAGGGATGGCATTGCCTTTTAAGCACTTCTGTTTTAATTTGGCATACTGATACTGAGAGACTCTACTAGCCACTCAATTTTAAATCTGAATGTGAACATTATTTTTTAAAGTCAGTAGGGTCATGAGATTCTCACTTAACTATGTTTTCAAAAGTGATACCTCCATATCAGCTATCCTATATTTTCTTTTAGTTCTATTATGCTTTATTAGAGTGAGGAAACATAAATATTTTTCTAACAGCAACACTTTCAGACTGTGGACTTGTCATAATCTTTAAAGTCATAAAGGGGAGGAGAGAGAAGTTGAATTTTGTTAAATAATATTATTCAATATGCTAAAAAAAAAAAGAAAGAAAGAAAGAAAGAAAGAAACCCAGATGGCCTAGATGTGGGAGCATAAACTTCTTCTGTAAGGGGTCAGGGAGTAAATATTTTAGGGTCAGAGGCCACACAGTCTCAAGTTTGCCTCACTATAATGCAAATGCACCCACCCACAGTACATAAAGGAATGGGCATTGCTGAATACCAATACAACTGTATTTAAAAGCAGGAGGTGAGAACGGTCAAATCTGGCCCAGGGCTATTGTCTGCAGACATCTGGCCTACATTATTTTAAGAGTTTTGCTGATTTGAGGGATGAATTGCAAAGGTTAAATACATTAGATGTGTGAGTATGTGAACTGGGAGCTGGAGAAGTTTGTGAGGAAGGGTTATCTCAGTAAAGAAACAAATATATTGGGAAACTGCTAAGCAAAGTGATAACATTGAGAATGATGAAGAGGTGGAGTGTGTGTGTGTGTGTAGGAGTGGTGACTCCATAAAAATTGTCCCATTCAAACTGACCTGTACATGTACTGAATACTCACCATTTGCATTCAGGAGCCTCTGCAAAATAAATGGTAATCCCAGAGCATTGCTGGGGAGATGTATAATTAGATAAGTTTATATGTTCAATAACCTTATTTGATAAAATACATTCTTATCACTTAGTTGGCTTCCCAAGGGCTCAGTGGTAAATAATCTGCCTGCAGTGCAGAAGAAACAGAAAATGTGGATTCGATACCTGGGTCAGGAAAATCCCCTGGAGGAGGGCCTGGCAACCCACTCTAGTATTCTTGCCTGGAGAATCCCACTGACAGAGGAGACTGGCGAGCTGCAGTCCATGGAGTCACAAAGAGCTGGATACAACTGAAGTGGCTAAGCACAAGCACAAGCACATTCACTTAGTACTTTTCTTTCCTTTGTGCTACCACTCTGTGTAGCATACCTGCGCACACAGTCATACTTATTATCCCAACCTGTGATTTTTTGTTTGATTTTACTTGTCTGCAACAAATAGACCCTGAGCTTTTAGGGCAGGAACTTTCTCTTCTTTATCTTAGTCTCCCTGGGGTTTATGACAGTGTCATGTTCAGAGTCAGTGATCAATAAAAATTGAATCATATAATTGAATTATATTGAATTATACACTGTCATGATTTCAAATAACAACTGTAGGTGTAAAAAAATATATGTTGTCACACATTAGTTCTACTCACATCCTATTTCCACGTTACCTCCCAGAAAGGCAGTAGTTTCTTCTCTCCTTGCCTCTTGGATCAGTCAATGTCTTGGCTTTACTCAGATCTTCCACAATCCTGGCTTTCCCAGATAAGTGCTAGATTTTGCCAACCCCTAATTAAAACTCACTACTCCTTTGACTTCTTCCTTTGAAGCCTGTTAGGTACCTAACTGGCAAAACAGGTGAGTTTAGATGAGGAAAGAATAGAAATAAAGGATGAAGATTATAACTTGAATTTTAAACACTTTCTATTACAAAAGTAATAAAATGTATTGCAGCAAATCTACAAATTAAGGAAACATGTAAAGGGGAAACCATACTCTACCAGCATAACCATTGTTAAGATTTTTTAAATAATTGCAAAATAAAATTTCAAATTTCATACCGTGGTGGATGTTATTTAAACCTTAATGGTTTACCTGTCATTGCAGGGTCTTCTCCAGTTGCTAAGTACTTTTTTATGATTTCATTAAGTGTCTACATATTCATGCTTTATAAATAATTATTTCATTATTATAAATCTATTGACAGTTACAAATGAGTAATCTATTCTGAGTATTGAGGATACAGCAAGAAATAAGAAGGATACGATCCCTTTTCTCTTACCTTATAATTATGGAGATGGCAAAGAGAAAAACACATAAATAAGATAAACTTAGCTTATAAAATTCTATGCCCATAGTAAAACTTGCTAATATGACAATGACTAAAATATGTGCCATATGTATTATTTTACCTTTAGTTCCTTGTAATAAAAATGTTTATACAAAATGCAATAAACATCTAGTTTCTCACATAAAAATATACATGTACATTTCTAATCATATTCACCAAATAAATTCCTAATAAAGGATTGGTTGGGTCAAAGCATATACATATTTTTATGATAATATTTTTTATTTCCAAGTGTTAACAAACACTTTTAATAATATAGGCTTCTACCAACAACAGGTTATGAAATTGTTGTAATCATTATATGCAAAATAGCAGGCTATGTACTTCCAAATATGATAGGATATAAGTTTCAACAATCTGTTGAAGTTGGTACTATCATTTCCATTTCATCAATGAAAAACATAAAGCCATAGAGGTTTAGTAACATGTTCAAAGCAATGTGGCAGCTATCAAAGTCCCAGAGTATAGTAGTCTAAGTGCAGTCTAAGTGCATTCTCCTAATTTTCTTGTTTTTATATTTCTATAGACTATCAGATTATTATGGAGGCTTCACTAAACCAATGTGAGTGCTAGAGAAACCCCTGTTTAGGACTAGCATGCTGCTGCTGCTAAGTCGCTTCAGTCGTGTTCGACTCTCTGCGACCCCAGAGACAGCAGCCCACCACGCTCCACCGTCCCTGGGATTCTCCAGGCAAGACCGCTGGAGTGGGTTTGCCATTACCTTCTCCAAGGCATGAAAGTGAAAAGTGAAAGTGAAGTCGCTCAGTCGTGTCCGACTCTTCGCGACCCCATGGACTGCAGCCTACCAGGCTCCTTCGTCCATGGGATTTTCCAGGCAAGAGTACTGGAGTGGGTTGTCATTGCAATAAATAAATATTCCATTTATATATTGCTCAAAGTTTAGCCTAAACAATGAAATATACATGTAAGTAACAGCTCTACAGTAAGAGTAACTGTTGCTAAGACAGGTTTACAGGAAGAGAGGCTAAATTTAATACCTAAGAAAAAGTAATGAAAACTGTATTTACTTTTGGATGATGCTTAATGTTTAAATTCTTGATCATAATTTGCTCAGTCCCATCTGATGTGGGCTCTAACTGGCCTAAAAAACATGATAATTCCATTCCTTACACAGAGTAACTGGACTCCCTATTCCAGTTACTAGGACCCAACTGATTTAATCAGAGTAAGTTCCCAGGCTTGAGATCTACCTCTGGAGGAAGAACATTTCTGCTCTGTGTAAAATGGATGCATAGTTCCTGGTGCTGATGGCAGTTATTTTATTCCATCCAGTGGTACCATACTTAGGATAATGCTAAAGCATCACAATGTTGAATCAGGAAAAATAATTATAGTAACTGGATCATTAAAATAATATGTTACCTGGCAGAGCACATCAATTCTAAAGTTAAGTTTTCTGATGAATGCAACCTAAGAAATTCTAACTGGTAGACCCACTGTGTGTGTAGCAATATCACATACATTACAGACAATATTGTCATTTATCAGTTCAGTTCAGTTCAGTTGCTCAGTCATGTCTGACTTTTTGCAACCCCATGAACTGCAGCATGCCAGGCTTCCCTGTCCATCACCTATTCCCAGAGCTTGCTCAAACTCATGACCGACAAGTCAGTGATGCCATTCAACCACCTCATCCTCTTGTCATTTATAAATATACATATACATATACACATATATATATATATATATATATATTTTCTTCCTATAATCAATGAATGACTAAGTACTAGTGCAGATAATTACAATAACTGATGTGAGGTTTTAAACTATACCTTTCCAGCTAGCAAGATATATTCTAGCTATATAGAGATCCAGGAATGAAGTGTAAGTAGCATTTCTTAAGACTAGTTTTTCTTTGGTAAGATTGGAATATATATAAACTAATATATACATATATATATTCATATACATATGAATTTATGTATTAAGTTAATATACATATATACACATATCTATTTCTTTTTCTCTTTATTGTCAAATTTTGCTTCAGTTGGCTTCTAAGTTAGATGCTCAATTTTCTTCTCTAGCTAGCACAGTTGGGAAATATATACTGGTGCAAAGTAAAACAAGTCGTTGCTGCTGCTGCTAAGTCGCTTCAGTCGTGTCCGACTCTGTGCGACCCCATAGACGGCAGCCCACCAGGCTCCGCCATCCCTGGGATTCTCCAGGCAAGAACACTGGAGTGGGTTGCCATTTCCTTCTCCAACGCATGAAAGCGAAAAGTTAAAGTGAAGTCACTCAGTCGCGTCTGACTCTTCACTAATACACTGCCAAATTGACAGCCATTAAGACCTTTCACTGTTACAGGATGTTTATGTCAAATCCATGGGTGAGACTGTGTCTTTTACAACAAAAGTGAGAATTGCTAAGATACGGATTTTGTTATTAGTAATATTTCAGAAATCTCAGATATATTTTTGTAATGTGCACACTGAAATGCAGTTTTCAGTATTATTACTATCTGACAGACTTTGGTCAGGTTTGACAGTACTGGCTACTCATGACACTGCATTAAAATGCTAGAAAACAAACACTGAAACTGCCTTGCAATGTAAGAAGTATTACTAAAACATAATCACATGTTTTATAATATATGTTCATATACATACATATTCTACCCTGAGGTCACTAAGTGAAAAAACAAAAAAACTCTAGGCATTCTATATAATTTTAATCATAAATGTACCTAAGTTGAGTGTGTGTGTGTGTGTGCACACACTCCTTGTGACCCTATGGACTGTAGCCCACCAGTCTCCTCTGTTCATGGAATTTTCCAGGCAAGATTACTGCCGTGGGTTACCATTTCCTACTCTAGGGGATCTTCTTGACTGAGGGATTAAACCCACATCTCTTGTGTCTCCTGCATTGGCAGGTGGATTCTTTACAACTGCACCACCCGGGAAGCACTTAAATAACTTAATAGGTCTATATGTTCCTTTTTATTTTGTTTTGAAAGGAAACATGGAGACTCAGGGTCTTTTTTATGTGAGGATCCCTAACATAAAATCTATAAAAAAGGGAAAAACACTGATGCATTTTATGTGTTAGGGAATTTTTTTAGCAAAAGCAGATGAAATTAAAACTTTAAGATTGTCCCAACAAACTGGGTCAAAACAGTTAATATCATCAATTTGATGACATGAAGCTATCAACATACACAGGAATACAATTCTACCTCAATATTTACACAGAAATCTTTATACATGTCAGGAAGCAACAGTTAGAATTGTACATGGAACAACAGACTGGTTCCAAATAGGAAAAGGAGTACATAAAGGCTGTATATTATCACCCTGCTTATTTAACTTATATGCAGTGTACATCATGAGAAACACTGGACTGGAAGAAACACAAGCTGGAATCAAGATTGCCGGGAGAAATATCAATAACCTCAGATATGCAGATGATACCACTCTTATGGCAGAAAATGAAGAGGAACTAAAAAGCCTTCTGATGAAAGTGAAAGTGGAGAGTGAAAAAACTGGCTTAAAGCTCAACATTCAGAAAATGAAGATCATGGCATCTGGTCCCATCACCTCATGGGAAATAGATGGGGAAACAGTGGAAACAGTGCCAGACACTATTTTTTTGGGCTCCAAAATCACTGCAGATGGTGACTGCAGCCATGAAATTAAAAGACGCTTACTCCTTGGAAGGAAAGTTATGACCAACCCAGATAGCATATTCAAAAGCAAAGACATTACTTTGCCAACAAAGTCTGTCTGGTCAAGGCTATGGTTTTTCCAGTGGTCATGTATGGATGTGAGAGTTGGACTGTGAAGAAGGCTGAGCACGTAAGAATTGATGCTTTTGAACTGTGGTGTTGGAGAAGACTCTTTAGAGTCCCTTGGACTGCAAGGAGATCCAACCAGTCCATTCTGAAGGAGATAAGCCCTGGGATTTCTTTGGAGGGAATGATGCTACAGCTGAAACTCCAGTACTTTGGCCACCTCATGCGAAGAGTTGACTCATTGGAGAAGACTCTGATGCTGGGAGGGATTGGGGGCAGGAGGAGAAGGGGATGACAGAGGATGAGATGGCTGGATGTCATCACTGACTTGATGGATGTGAGTCTGAGTGAACTCCGGGAGTTGGTGATGGACAGGGAGGCCTGGCGTGCTGCGATTTACGTGGTCGCAAAGAGTCGGACATGAATAAGCGACTGAACTGAACTGAACCTAAGAATTGCTAAACTCCTAACTCGAAGTATAATGATAAGGGGATCCTCTGAGATAAAATTTTTTAGTGATGAAATTATGTTTATGTGTTCACATTTAAAATTTGTAATGATGCTGGGTTGAATGAATTACAAGGGGAATCAAGATTGCCAGGAGAAATATTAACATCCTCAAATATGCAGATGATATCAGTTTAATGGCAGAAAGTGAGGAAGAACTAAAGAGTCTCTTGAGGAAACTGAAAGTAGAAACTGAAAAAGCTGGTTTAAAACACAACATTCATAAGCTAATATTATGGCATCTGGTCCCATCATTTCATGGCAAATAAATGGGGAAAAATGGAAACAGTGACACACTATTTTCTTGAATTCCAAAATCACTGTGAATGGTGACTATAGACATGAAATTAAAAGATGCTTACTTCCTGGAAGAAAACCTATGACAAATCTAGACAGAAATATTAGAAAGTAGAAACATCACTTTGCTGACGAAGCCCTGTATAGTAAAAGCTATAGTTTTTCCAATAGTCATATATGGATATGAAAGTTGGACCATAAAGAAGACTGAGAGCTGAGGAATTGATGCATTTAAACTGTGGCACTGGAGAAGACTCTTGAGAGTCCCTGGGACATTTTAGAAAAGGCAGAGGAACCAGAGATCAAATTGCCAACATCTGCTGGATCATGAAAAAAGCAAGAGAGTTCCAGAAAAACATCTATTTCTGCTTTATTGACTATGCCAAAGCCTTTGACTGTGCGGATCACAATAAACTGTGGAAAATTCTTAAAGAGATGGGAATACCTGACCACCTGATCTACCTCTTGAGAAATTTGTATGCAGGTCAGGAAGCAACAGTTAGAACTGGACATGGAACAACAGACTGGTTCCAAATAGGAAAAGGAGTTCGTCAAGGCTGTATATTGTTTGTATGTATAAGATATGTAAACTTTGGTCTGAATGTAATTAAATACCCTTTAGGGAAAGAAGAAATTCTGTCTTTTAATCAACAACTGTAGTGTTCCTCGGTTCCCTTACTCTGCTGCTCTCTGCCTGGGTGCCACTTCCCAATAAAGTCTCTTGTTTTGTCAGCACGCGTATCTCCTTGGACAATTCATTTCTGAGTGTTAAACAAGAATCCACTCTTGGGCCCTGGAAGGGGTCCTCTTTTTCTACAACAGTTTCTTCAGCTGTGAATTATGACTAATAATAATATCTGCACCTTGTCTGTAAGAACTGAAGAAGAGAATGCATGTAAAGAATGTAAAACACAGTATGTGGCACATTTTTCCAATACTAAAGAGCAGTAATTATCTTTGCTTATGCCTATTATTTTACTTTTATTATTTATCTAGTTGAGTTCTCAAATTTTCAAAGTTAAGAAAATTTCTATTGTATTTTTCAAAAAACATTTATTTTTAATATCAGGAAGAGGAAAAGCCTGTAGAACAAAATTGCTAAAGCTTCCTAATGCCAGACTGCTAATACAAATTTCTAAGAGAATTGCTACTATTTGCCACTACATGTATACTACATGTATGTAAAATGTATGTATATATGCATATACACATATAAATATACATATATAAAATTTAATTTTTTTCTACCAATTTTTCAGTTGCCCTTTATGATAATTTAACCTTGAATATAGTGATTTAAGAGCATATATTCTATAAGGAGTAATTATATAAAAACTTTTTTATCAATTTCATAACCTTTATTCATGAGTTAATGTCTTTCCTGATGATAAAATATTTTTTTTCAAAACATCTAGAACTCCAGAACTAACCTGTGGTTAGTCATTTACACAAGCTAAGCAAAAATTACAAGTTAGGCCTTTTAGAGGTTAAACAGTCCTTTCTTTACTTTGACCTGATTTCTAGCATCAGCAATATAACTAACTTAGGAAAAGGAATGTTTTATCCACAAAGCAAATCTGAAAAATTAAGGAAAGTGAATTTGGGTATTGCTACCAAATATATTTCAGGTTGTAAGAGAGTTTGTGATTAGCAATTCATAGGAAAAGAATTCTGTGTGAGAATTCTATGACACCCTGTGTTAAGGAAGCTTCTCTTAATGATAAGAAGTGGAATTACAGGTTTTAATGTGCACCCCTATGAGATGGGTGGAAGGGAAGCAGGGGAATAGACAAATGACCTTAAAATAAGATTTAGTTTTCTCTTTTTTTGTTCAAAGAATGAGAGATATATTAATTGGTTGGTGGCTATTTCATACCCTTTAAAAATAGAGGATAATTCATCTTGATTCTGTAATTACCAGTTATACAAACAGCATGTGACAAGTCTGACAAGCAGGCTTTTTCAACATGGAATAGATATTACAATGGCAAATGTGTTAGATTAATAAATCAAGGTCATGCCATTTGATAAATTATTTCCTTTCTTAGTAGAATATATTATCTAAGTTCATATGCTAATTTTAAAATGTCTATGTTGTGTGTTACTGGATAGCAAATGTATCACTAAACTTGATTGACCTGTAAAAAAGTATTTTCCAAAATATTCTATAGAACCAATGGTATATGGTCTTCTGGATAAGAGGTAATAAGGTTCCTAGAATATAAAATTATATTCTCAATTATAATTATAAAATTATAATAAAAAGGTCAATAGATCACATGAAGCCCATGGTACTGCTGTATGACAACACTGTTCTAGATTCCACACTGTTTTGTTGAGTGTTGGGCTGAAAAGAATCTGTCTGACTTCCATAACACACTGACTAAGCTAAAGGAAAGGTATTCATAAACCCATTTGTGCCTTGCACACATGTCAAAGAAGATTGCTAGAATTTTGTATCTGATTCTCAATGTCCAGGCTAAACAATGTCCTGGAAATAACCCCAGTTGAAACCAGCAGGCAGCTATTATCATTCTCCACTTTTACCCTTTAGCCTTGGGTCAGGAGATCTGAGCGGCTCAATATTCCGATTACATTAATGGCACAATTATCACATGTAGATCAACTTCATGCTGCTAATATAGACATGCTTCTGGAAGCAATTTCTGGCTCTGCTGGGCAAGGTAATCTATTAGGTCAGCTGTAACCTCTGCAAAACCTAGGGAAGGAGTACAGGCTTTGGACTTCTTAAGAATAAATGTCGGCCTCCTGTTTGTAGAGTAACCTTGGCAAATGACTTAACATCTTTGTGTCTCAGATGGGGGATAATAACTTCTATCTGATAGGAATGTGGTTAAGATACATGAAAAACACAAAGGGAAATAAGCGATAACCATATCATACAGGGGAGGCATTAGGTAAGTGGAGAATATTACCATCATGTACAGTATTTTGTTCATTATATTTTAAGGACTGAGTCATCTTGATACAAAATATTTGTCATCTAAGTAATTTTTCTTCTCAGTTACATTTAATGCTATCTCAAAAGCACAGAATATAAACAAATGATGAGTGTTAATAAATGTAAATTGTTCTTAAAATTATGATCCTTGTGGTCAGACTAGGTAGCTATAGGTTCCAAGTGACAGAAGTAGATACAGAAGTGACTGGTTCATGTACAAATGTCTCCACAGCTTTAGGTTTTGGACTTGCTGAATGCATGTAGCAGTTGTTGTTTAGTGGCTAAGCTGTGTCCAACTCTTTGTGACCCCATGGACTGTAACCAGCCAATTCCTCTGTGCATGGGATTTCCCAGGCAAGAACACCAGAGTGGGTTGCCATTTCCTTCTGCTGACCCAGGGATTGAACCCAAGTCTCCTGCATTGGCAGGTGGATTCCTTACCACTGAGCCATCAGGGAAGCCTATGTATTGGTTACTATGTTCTATTTCCCTGGGGAAGCAGTTTTGACTTCTTTCTCTTCTATTGTATCCTTGAGTACAATTCTTAGAAACTGCCTAGCCAATGGAAACTATTTTTAGTATTCCAGAACTGAAAACTCTGAAGAAAACAACAAAACAAATAATCAAAACTAAAACCAGTTTCACCTTTTAATTGTCACCATTTTCCATCTATTCAGTGGTCCACACACCCGATCTTCTTACGTATACCTTATATAACCTTTAAGTATGTGTCTTAAGGCTTGATTTGATAACCCCCATTGGAACTCTACTTTGAAGCAACATTCATATACCGTTTTGTATTTTTATGGGCTTCCATGGTGGCCCAGGTGGTAAAGTGTCTGCCTGCAATGCAGGAGACCCAGGTTCAATACCTGGGTCAGGAAAGATCCCCTGGAGAAGGAAATAGCAACCCACTCCAGTACTCTTGCGTAAAAAATTCCATGGACAGAGGAGCCTGGTGGGCTACAATCCATGGGGTCACAAAGAGTTGAACACGACTGAGTGACTTCACATACTTGTATTTTATAGACAATTGTAAAATATGTAAGTGGTGGTAAAGCTGGCACTGGAATTAACATGTATTTGTATTGAATACATAATTTCATACACTAAATATTTTCTGGACAATGAGTTACATCAATAACTGTGTTCAAAACAATCTTCTAAGTTTAAGTAATGATGATCCTTACAAGAACTATTTTTTTTCTCTAAATTCCTTACCATAATGCTAACAAAATGCATGTATACATGATACAAAAAATCAAGTTTGGTATAATAGCCACGTTTTAACAACACTCCACTTAAAGCATAGATTAACTTGTTTTTGTTAGTTTGATTGTTATTTACTGATTTGGGGTCATAACTTTCGCCTCTTTGACTAATTCATAAACCCTGTGGGGGGTTCGGTTACACATGACACTTGAAGTATTAAGTAGTATATACTATGAATTTGGCACAATAAGTGGCTATTGATTGATTTTTGAAAGCCTTTAGATCACAATAAAATTATAAAGAAAATCATGAATCATTTCTACAGTCTGTCTGGATCACAGATCTGTTTAATAAGAAAATTATTGTAAAAAAGTCATATACTTCATGAACTATGGGCAAATGTCCTAAATTTGGGGAAAAACAATCTATTCAAGCAGTAATCTTCAGCACTATTTCCTCCATCTCTTAGTCTAAATTTAACAATACAGAAGTTTTGAATTTTTAAAAAGTAAACCACATTTAAAAAAATTTTGTCCACACATATTTCTTTTCATCTTTTAAGTGATCCTTTGCTTCCTTAGAGCAAACCCAGTCTAGATTTTGCTCATCAGATAATGTTTTCCTTAAGTTGCAGCAGACATTCATTGATTTTGGTATTCATGACTGGCAAGTGTTCAGAAGAGTTACCTTAATCAGTGACATCGTCTTTTGATTTTAATCTGCTTTTCCAAACTTCCAGTCAATTTTCTGAGCTATCTTTTCAATAAATTCCTTCTCTCCTTTAGTTAGCTAGTGTAATTCTCAGTTGTTACAACCAAAACCCAGACCGATACATATGGTAGTCTGCTAATTGTATTGATGAGGTTTTTCTACACTTATCTAAAGATACTAATGGGAAAATCATAAATCATTTCTGAGTTTTGCTTCGCTTTTTGCCCTCTGCTTTTCCTCATCTTTTTTTTTCCCCCTCAAACTATGGTTAGGAAAGAACTATGATGGTTCACATGTTTGCTCATTTATGGGAAGACAGTTGTTTCAGTCCCCATGAACTGTGATACTTTACAGTTTTAATTTTAATTGTCTTCTCTTTCTTATCATGGAAGAAAAATTTGAAATAAAAATTCTTAAATCTGTCATATTCTCATTTCTTTAAATCATTCCTTCTTAGAACATAAAGTAGGCACATACAGTGTAGTATAAACATATGGAAATGGCATTCATTTAATTTATTCCACAAATCTCACAGATTCTGCTTGAGCTGAGCACAAGATTGGCATCTGAGTTACAGAAATGAATAAAATAGTCTCTAAATTCTTGAAGTTCATTGTCAAGTCAGAGTGATCCAGAGATGAAAAAAGTAACTGTTATTACAATAAAAATAGCCTAGGGTAGGACAGCTTTCAAAATATTGCAAGAATCCACGATCCATAGAAGTAGCTGACTATGGAAAATGAGGGCTTTTAACTGTTTTGTCTACTTATTGCCTAAAAGATCTTTCTAAAGTGTCCATGTCATTTCCAGGAACACATGGCACAATCTGGCACATTCAAGCCACTGTATCTTTGATTTAAAATTATCTAGGAATGCAAAATTCTGAAACTCTGGCCTATGCTAGTGCCTTGAGACTTTAAAATATTAATCTAAATAATAGTTACAACCAGATTCTCCATAAAGATACTAATGATTTTAAGTACTTGAGCTGCATCATTATAATGACCATATTCCCCTTAGTTTAATTTGAACATTTTTAAAAACAAAACTTGACATTTTAAGTCAGCAAGGGAGACTCACTGCAACACAGGATACATATATCTGTCTTAAATGCCATAATTATTGGATAAGACTCTGCCAAGTAACTTACTCCTCGGGGACTTCAGAGGTACATCACCTTCCAAGACACACAGGGACTATTTAGTGAACTGTTTGACTGATTTTTTCAGTAGAACATTTGGTAATGATAGTCCAAATATCAGTCTTTTGAGAAAATTAACTATCCTCCAAAATGAATACCAATCATTGTGGTGGGCCAGCAGAAGGGATGGGTAGTTAACTTGTTCAACGAGTTCAACCAACTCATCCTGTTGGTTTGGGATTTAAACCAAATTGGCTACACTTTACAGAAAGGTATTCCTTTGTTCTTATGTAATGTGTTTAATCTCACAGCATTTTTAAAACAGAAGCAATTTGAAGAATTTTTAAGCCAACTCTCATTTTATGATAAGGAAACTGACTTACCAAATGTTATCAGACTCATTAAGATACACTCTCTTTTCACTTTCCCTCATATTTTTATGTTTTTACCAAATGGAGTTTCAAGCTGCTTCTCATTAACTTCAACTGGCTATCATTAAAATGAAAGCCATTATTTTTAGTTTCTTAGAGGCTACATACTCTTCCATATCTATGAGATGTTAAACACGCTGTTTTATTTTTTCTCCTTGGAGCTTACATGAGCAATATAGATACACACAAACATCTGCACACATATGCACTCTCATTTACATGAGAGTGGTAAAATACATAAACAGTATATTTATTCTTGAAAGTCCAGAGAAGTCTGATAATTGCTCTGGCCAATTTTAAGTATATTTTCCCATGTACCAAGTAGAAATGATTATCATAGACTCTACAATGGGCACTGCAGAACTAAGCACTTGGAAAGGTGTAAAGATGACTGAGAGGTTACAAGCTTTAGGATATGTTAGTTTAAAATCTAATGGTGTGCATGGGGGGAGGGATAGAGGGATTAGACAATTACCAGGGTATGCTCATTAAAAAGAACTTGGAACAATACAAAATGTTGTTATGTATTTTTTTAAAAGGTGGTGGAGATACCAAACCAAAAGATCAGGAAAGGTTTTTTGCCTTTTGTGTGTGTGTGTGTTGGGTGGAGAGGGGGAGTTGTTTGTTTTTTGAAGCTTTACTGGTGTTTGAGATTAATCACAAAAGGTAGATAGAGCTGTACTCAGGAAACAGAGGAAGAATACTGTTGAGATTGGCATGATCAATTCCATTTGGTCCTAAATAACAATTGGTGGTGATTTAGTCGCTCAGTCGTGTCTGACTCTTGTGACCCCATGGACTATAGCCTGCCAGGCTCTTCTGTCCATAGGATTCTCCAGGCAAGAATACTGAGTGGGTTGCCATTTCCTTCTCCAGGGGATCTTCCCGACCAAGGAATTGAACCCAGGTCTCCTGTATGTTAGACAGATTCTTTACCAACTGAGCTACAAGGGAAGGCTAGCAATTATCTAAAGGATTCTCTTTGGATTCTTAAAATTGATTCAAATGTTCAACCACTGAAAACATTCCATATTGATCCTATATAAAAAGAAAATATTTTAAAACATTATCTTATTCATAAAGTTCACTTCACAGGACTATTCATATGGCTAAATTATTTCATGAAAGAATTTTAATATAAATTTGATTTTAAGAATGAATAGATATATATTTTTAAAGAAAAGGTGTTCTATTGAAATGGGATTTTGAGATTAATAAAACAATTAGCAGAGGATATGTGATAGATAGGAATGTAAACAAAACAACAACAAATCTGGAGATAAAAGTTATATCATTTTCTAATCTAGAGCATTTTTTTTTTGTCTTTATGACTCAGCTGGTATTTGAAATGAAAAGTGATACCAGCTTTGTCCTTAGTAAGATAACAGGCAGCAAAAAGGAAGTAGGTGGACTAGTTTGGGAATGATGTAGTTAGGGGTAGAGAGAAAAGTTACATTCACATAATTTCTTTGAAAGTAAGCAAAAAGCCTCGTTTTCACCTAAAGTGCATTTTAATTTTAAAACCAAGATGCAGGTACTTCAAGAGTGCTTTATACTTATTGAGGTTATCAGATCATCAACTCCTTAAATAAAACTATTTCTTTTTAAGAGAGCAATAGCTGTGTTCTAACATTAAAAGAATTAAGGCATTTTAGCCTGAGAAAAGAGGACATTTTAAGAAATAACAAAGCACATCGTTCATTACTTTGGAAATGTAAAGCACTGTAATACAAGCAAAGAACATTCTCTTATTAACATGAGAAGCAAAGTGATGACTTGGGGCCTCTGAACATTTTGAGTCTCCCTTCTTAATCCATATAAGCCTTCAATTTTACATTTTCCCTCAGACCTATAAAATATACTCAGACTCATACATAAAAGATTTCTTAGCAAAGCCATGTAATGCTTATGTAAGTATGTTTCATAAAAAGAAAAGAAATTTCAAATTATATTCGAAGTACAGGTTGTTACAAAGCATTAACCACAGAACTCAAACGTGATGTAAATTCAGATAAACCTTGATACAGATTTTCAATGCATGATCATCTTGGAATATTTATATGACTCAAATGCTCCAATCATAAAATTTTAGCTACTTTTCTTCAGTTTCTTGAAGAGAATTAAGTTTTAAAAGAGAATTTACCAATCTTACCAAAACTAACAATTATAAGAAACTAATATTTCTTATGTGGTAAATCTACGTAAAATGAAAAATTGTTGTTTAGTTGCTAAGTTGTGTCTGATTCTTTTGTGACCCAGTGGACTGTAGCCCACCAGGCTCCTGTGTCCATGGGATTTCCTAGGCAAGAATACTAGAGTGGGCTGTCATTTCCTACTCCATAATACTAGAGTGGGCTGTCATTTCCTACTCCAGAATACTAGAGTGGGTTGTCATTTCCTTCTCCAGGGGATCTTCCTGACCCAGGGAATGAACCCGTGTCTCCTGCATTGACTGGTGAATTTTTTACTACTGAGCCACCAGGGAAGCCCAAAATGAAATATATGGCAAAAAATGATAATATTTTCTTAACATTTATTAATTACCATGGTCATGATGAAGTTGAAAGAGGAGAGAGAGTGAAACAATTGGCTTAAAACTCAACATTCAAAAATCTAAGATCATGGCAACTGGTCCCATCTCTTCATTGCAAACAGATGGGGAAACAAAGGAAATAGGGACTTATTTTTTTGGGCTTCAAAATAACTGCAGATGGTGACTCCAACCATGAAATTAAAAGATGCTTGCTTCTTGGAAGAAAATCTATAACAAACCTAGACAGTGTATTCAAAAGCAGAGACATTACTTTGCTGACAAAGATCCATCTAGTCAAAGCTATGGTTTTTCCACTAGTCATGTATGAATGTGAGAGTTTGGCCATAAAGAAGGCTGAGCACTGAAGAACTGATGCTTTTCAACTGTGGTGTTGGGGAAGACTCTTGAGAGTCCCTTGGAGTGCAAGGCGATCAAACTAGTCAGTCAACCCTGAATGTTCACTGGAAGGACTGATGCTGAAACTGAAACTCCATTACTTAGGTCACCTGATATGAAGAGCCGACTTATTAGAACAGACCTTAATTCTGGGAAAGATTGAAGGCAGCAGGAGAAGGGGATGACAGAGGATGAGATGGTTGGATGGCATCACCCACTCAATAGACATGAATCTGAGTAAACTCCGGGAGTTGATGATGGACAGGGAAGCCGGGTGTGGTGCAGTCCATGGAATTGCAAAGAGTTGGACACAACTGAGTGAGTGAACAACAAGAAAATCAATCATTTATTCATAAAATGCAGTATATTTTGTTATGATTTGTAATGCATGGTTATCAGACTTAACCTTTCATCACTGCTTATTTATGACTGCTAATTCACTATTATGTTTTCATTCTTCCACTGCAAGTAGAATTTTTAAAATGACATTGAATACAAAAATATTCTATCAGAATATTTAATGGGAATATATTTTATCAGTGTACCATTTTAAAATCAAAGTAATCTGCAGTCTACTTCAGGTATATTATCTATAATATCTTCCTAGGGATTATCAGGGAAGTATTTTATCATCTTATTACTTAGGTCAAAATTGTGTGTATGTACTCTGTAGCTTCAGTGTGTTGACTCTTCGTGATCACATGGACAGTAGCCCCATAGTCTCCTCTGTCAATGGGATTTTCATGGCAATAACACTGCAGTGGGTTGCCATGCCATCCTCCAGGGGATATTCCCAACCCAGAAATAAAACACATGTCTCCTGCATTACAGGTGGATTCTTTACCTACTGAGCCATCATTACATTACATCCAAATACCTATTTTTAAATTTTAGGATGAAAATTAAAAAGATGAGTAAAATTTTTATGTATAACATATTTTGGAAAATGTAGCTTTTTTGCTAATTTTTTAAATGATAAATTTAACATTGCAGCTTTGGAAGACATAAAAGAGCAACTAACATTTATAATTCAGCTTTCTGAAAAGTATAAATATTTAGAGCTGGTAAGATAGTAGGGGATACTCTGAGGTCAAAGACTAAGAAAATGAAGGAAATTAGAGAATTAAAGGGCATCTGACATCATTCATACATATTGTGGATATTTGCTGACTGTGGTGAAGAGAAGTAAAATATGCCACCCCAAATTATGCTACCTTGGTACACTGATGATCTTGAATTAAGTTACTTAAAAAATAGCAAGGACAATTTGATCCTCCTTTGTATCCCTGAAGCAAGATATAAATCCTTCATGTGAAATGTGCTCTCCCTGTTCCCAAAGATACAGAGAAATACTTATCACTAGAGATAGGGAATGTAGGATGAAAAAATCCATATAACAAACCTTGTTACTTCTCCACTAATTAGCCAAGCCCAAACCCTTTTGTTTTATTAATTCTTCACAAATTTATTGGGTCTTTGCCTAAAGGGTATAAAAGCAATCTACTTTGGTCACTTCTTTGAGTCTCATATTTTTATGAGTCCTCATATACACTAAGAAAGAAACTAAAATCATGGCATAAGGTCCCATCACTTCATGGCAAAAAGATGGTGGGGGGGTATGAAAACTGTGACAGGTTATTTTCTTGGGCTTCAAAATCACTGCAGAGAGTGACTGCAGCCATGAAATTTGAAGACACTTGCTCCCTGGAAGAAAAGCTATGATAAACCTAGACAGCATATTAAAAAACAAAGACATCATTTTGCTGGCAAAGGTCTGTACAGTCAAAGCTATGGTTTTCCAGTAGTCAAATATGGATGTGAGAGCTGGACTGCAAAGAAGGCTGAGTGCTAAAAAATTGATGCTTTTGAACTGTGGTGTTGGAGAAGACTCTTGAGAGTCCCTTGGACTGCAAGCAGATCAAACCAGTCCATCCTAAAGGAAATCAATTCTGAATGTTCATTGGAAGGACTGACGCTGAAGCTGAAGTTCTAATACTTTGGCCACCTGATGTGAAGAGCCAACTCACTGGAAAAGACCCTGATGCTGGGAAAGATTGAAGGCAGGAGGAGAAGGGGATGACAGAGCATGAGATGGTTGGATGGTACCACTGACTCAATGGACATGAGTTTGGACAAGCTCTGGGAGATGGTAAAGAACAGGGAAGCCTGGTGTGCTGCAGTTCATGGTGTTGCAAAGAGTCAGACACAGCTGAGTGACTGAATGGCAACAAAATACATAATAAATTAAATTTCTTATTCTCCTGTTAATCTGTTTTATGTCAACTTAATCATTAGATCAGCCAAAGAACCTAAAAGGGACAAAAGGAAAAGTTTCCTTCCCTACAACTGTCAAGGTGACTAACTACTTTAAAGGTCTTCTGGGAACAGGGATCAAAAGCAAAACAAAGACCCACATAAGGAGATCATTTTACTCCCTTGATATAATGACAACACCAAAAGGCTACATTATGAATGTAAAGGACAAAATAAAAAATAAATCCAACTGCAAGGAGATAGAGAAGAAAACTGCTGGTGAAAATTCACAAACATTATCCTGCTCTGACATAGATTCTTGGCCTTGTTTACTAAAGAGTGGTAGTCTTATATTTACTGAGAGTGACAAAAACAAAACAAGCTACAAAACAAACAAGTGGCAGTAAATAAACAACCACCGAAATCTCAAGCTAAGAATTTGAAATATTCCCACATTATAGTCACCTTGGTAGAAGTTTCTGAAAATCTTCTCTGGACTAATCTCTTCTATTTAATCCTAAAAGAATCTCCATAGATAAATTTTTAAGTAATAATAACTTATATGTAAAAATAAAAATTACTAAACTCACAATAAATCAAGCAACCATGAGTAAGAGTTTGGCAAAATAATAAATAGGATATGAAGACTTCACAAAAATAGATTTCAGGTAGTGAAATTATCTGATAAAATAATATATATCAAAATGAATAAAAGAAAATAAAAATCAGTAAAAAGCAATTGACTATAAAAGGAACAAGTACACTTGAAAAGTATATAGATATTTTAGAAATTTTAAAATATACTAATTAACATGTAAAACCTAATAGTGGATTAATGAACTGAATTATAGAATTATTTCCTACAGAATTATTGAATATTGAATTATTTCCTACAGAATTATTGAATATAGCCAAGAAAGAGATAAAAAATATGAAAGGACGTTAAGACCAATGAAGACAAGAGTTATGATGGAAAAGTTAACTGACTAATCAGAAAGAGAAGAAACAGAGAGAGAATGAAAAGGATTATTAGAAAAGATAATGAGTGAGAAATTTTCATATTTGATAAAATACATCAATACACAGAGCAGGAAGCACAAGAAAAGCAGGAGGAAATATATAAAGAAATTCAACCTTAGGCATGTTACACTGAAACTGTAGAAACAACCAACTAAAAAGATACTGGTTGTAGAAAGAACAAATCCAAAAAGATAATGTTCTTAACGAATTCAGAGAAATAGTATCTAGATTAGGCAAAAATATCACAATTATTTGTCCAAGCAATTTTGGGAATGAAAGAGTAAATATTATTATTCCATGATAACTGGCATACATGGATACTGTCCTAGGAAACTGGTAATCCCATTCACAAAGAAATGACAATGGAGACATGATTTCTTTATAACTAAGTAAAAACAAAAGAGTGGAACTTTATCTTCAGTGTATAGAGAAATATAAGTATAAATCTAAAAGATTTTATGAACCAAGAAATTATAGACAAGAAAGCTAAACATCAGCATATTCTCACTAAAGTGAAGTAATGGCCAATAAGCATTGGACATAATTCTATATATAAACAATAATATACTGCAAAATTATTAAAAATAAAATTAGAATAAATTATTTAACCAAATGGTGTAAAAGATAAATCAAAGTTGATGGTAGTTTGTATTTTGTTTTTGTTATTTAAAAAAATATAAGAATATAGATGGATATTTGACATTGGTAAATGAAATAGGCATTTAAAATTTCTAAGATGACTATTAAAGTTATAGATATTACAAGTTTTAATCTTATAGTAATAAATGGATAGAGAAAAGATACAGTTAGGATAAAATATAGCATATAAAAGATTAAAATGCAATATGCCTAAAATAAGATGAAAGGGTGAATCTAAGCTTCTCAATACTCAAATAACTACAAAAGAAGAAATGATCCAGTTAGATGACAAAGATGACCATAATGGATTAAAAAAAATCAAGCTATATTCTATCAATAGAAGATATGTCTAAAACATCAAAATGAAGTGATGTTGAAAGGTAAATGATGGAAAAGATATACCTGGCAGATAATATGAGTCCAAATGTTTTTCTATTAATCTTAGACAAAATGGACATAAAGTTTGAAAAGCATTATTATTAAACCTAGATGATGACTACAAAATGTTCAGGTTCATCAGAAAGATATGTTAAAATTTGCATGCATCAAAATAATAGTTTTCATACATAATGGAAAATTGCAAAAATAATGCAAAGGTGGAACTCTGCTATTACATTGGCATAATTTAACATATCACTCTCAATAATTAATAGAAGAAGCAGACAAAAAAATCAGTAAAGGTAGAGGATGATGTGAATACCATGATCTTAAACTTTATATTTACTTTGAATCTACTAACCATTGTATCAAACAACTGAAGAATACACACTATTTGAAAACAAAGAAACTTAAAGAGCAACTTAACTCATGAGTAGTGATGCACAAATCCTATATAAAATATTATTTGGTCAAAATATTAAATGTGTAAAATTATGACCAAGTTTGTTTATGTAGGGCTTCCCTGGTGGCTCAGAGGTTAAAGCGTCTCCCTGCAATGCGGGAGACCTGGGTTCAATCCCTGGGTCGGGAAGATCCCCTGGAGAAGGAAATGGCAACCCACTCCAGTATTCTTGCCTGGAGAATCCCATGGACGGAGGAGCTTAGTGGGCTACAGTCCACTGCGTCGCAAAGAATCGGACACGACTGAGCGACTTCACTTCACTTTGTTTATCTCAGGAATGCAAAGATTACTTGACTTTAAAAAATAAATTAATGTATTTATTACAGTAACATGGGCTTCCTGGGTGGCTCAGTGGTAAAGACTCTGCCTGCCAGGAGACCTGGGTTCCATCACTGGGTAGGGAAGATCCCTGGAAGAGGGCGTGGCTACCCACTCTAGTACTCTTGCCTGGAGAATCCCAAGGACAGAGGAGCCTGGAAGGCTATAGTCCACAGGGTCACACAGAGTCAGACACGACTGAAGTGACTGAGCAGCAGCAGCCCTAGCAGTAGCACATTAACATACCAAAGGAGGTAAGGCATGTTCATTTCAAATGATACAGAAAAAATTTTGACTGTATTTCAACATCTATCATTGATTTCAATAAAAGCAAAGAAGGAATAGAATGGAATAGAAAGGAATACAGAATTACCTGAAAGAAACTATAGTAATTATTGTTTTCAATGAGAAATCTTTAAAAAATGTTATCCTAAAATTAGAAACAAGATAGGATCATCCCTTCTACCAAATCCATTCAAGTTTTATTCAAAATAACTTATCCATTGCAATTAGGTGAGAAAGCTATTTAAGAATATGTTAACAGAAAGGAAGAAATAAGACTGTTATTATTTGCAAATAATACGATTATGCAGAAAATCTACAAAACTATGTGTGCTAAATCGCTTCAGTCATGTCCAACTCTCTTGACCCCGTGGACTGTGGCCCACCAGGCTCCACTGTCCACGGGATTCTCCAGGTAAGAATACTAAAGTGAGTTGTCATTTCCTTCTACAGGGTATCTTGCCAGCCCAGGGACCAAGGGCTCATCTCTTGAGTCTCCTGCATTGGCCAGCAGATTCTTTACCACTAGTGTCATCTGGGAAGCCCTGTAGTTTAATGATTAGAATTAAGTAAGATAGTTTACCAAGACTGCTGTGTTTAAAAAGTGTATACAAAGAATGTTTACTTTATATTTTACAAACAAGCGGCAAATACATTATAAGTATTACAAGTAATTTCTTAAGACACAGAAACACCAATCATAATGCAAATCTTTGATAAATTGCAATGCACTGAAGTTCAAAATTGTTCATTAATATCATAATGACAGTAAAAAGACAAGTCAGAGTGGGAGAAGATACAAAATCTACAAAATACATGACAGAAGATGGGGATCAAGGAAGGTCACAAAGGTGACTTTTTTTCCTAAAATATTTTGAATATTTATAACTCAACTAATCTCTGTGGAGCCTGCCTCTGTAGGTTCATGGTCGCTAAAGGGATTTGAAATATTTTCATGAGCCTATTCTACGTCACACTAACTAATGAATAGAGTGCTTAAACCCAAAGGACTCATAAACATCCACTAAACAGGAAGGGGGAACCAACTGTGCTGAAATGCTGATAACTATGCGTGTAACTCACAATGTACTCTTCACAAGTTAGAGAAGAGTTACTATGGCTTCTCAGTAAAATGTTACCATGGTTTAAAAATCGAAACCAGACAGTTGGGAAAAAGGTGCTGTAGGTAAATGTTGAATACACTTATCCTCACTTATATTTATGATTCAACCAAATTGGGTTGTCTTAGAAAGAGAGTTTGAAAAAATATTTTTTTTTTCTCTAAATCCTTTTACTCTGGTATAATAAAATGAAAGTGTGTATGTAGATTCATTTCATCACTGGGAATTGAAAATCTCTCATTTGCAAAGAGAGTAGGATGTGATGGCAGCAGTTTTCAGAGTTACAATTCCTTTGAGAAGAACTAAAAGACATAGAATTTAAGAATTGAAAAAGACCTTAGGGATCATCTCTTCCAATCCTTCATGTTACAGATGCAGAAATCTCATCTGCAAAGATGAAGTTACTTACCCAAGGTCACCCAAATAGCCAGTGACAAAATAATAGGCTTTAATATGAATTAATGTATTTCAGTATTACAGTTACAAAGAAATCAATTCAAGTTGAAATCTGATTTCCTGATGCACTTTTTTTTACACAGCCAATTTCTGTAAACATGTTTTAGAATGATAATATTATGGCTACAGTTTAGAAACAGATAACAGCAATAGTATGACAGAGTAGAGTTGCTATTTCAGTTAAGCCAGATAAAAGGATTCACCATTTCAGGACTATAAAATAATATAAAGAATTGTGTTTATTCTGCTGTACAATACTCTCTCTGATGAATTTCACCACACACACACACACACAAAGGAATTAAAAACTTCACTGGGTAAAGTTTGTAAAAAGCATTTAAAAACCCTAGTGGTAACTAGAACAATGTTTGTCATGAGTGGGTATGGACACTCTTGTTTGATGGTACCTTTGCCAATCCAAATGCAGACCTAGCCACGGACCTCAGGGAGCTCAGGTTACCGTGGACACAACAGTCAATCGGCTGTAAGAGATGCTTAGAGCAGAAGCTCCTGCGATAGGAAAGCTTGAATCTTGAACCTATTCACGTATTCCCTGGAAGAGTGAGGATAAGCTGAGTTCTAAAGAAGAAAGTGCACTCACTGGGTTAGGGCACAGTAGGAAGAAGCATTCCAGGTCCAGGTATAAGGAAGTGTAACTAGAGCTCATGTAACTTGAGAGAAAATGGAATAATATGAAGCTGGTGCAAAAAACTAGGAGATAAACCATGAAGAGACTTTTGATAATGTTGGTTTTTATCTTAACAGCAAGAGGAAGACATTCATGTGTCTTACACAATGAGATTCTCTGTCAAATATATGTTTAAAATATTACTATTTCTGCAGACTTGAAAAAAGTTACTTGCATCTCTCTCTCTTTTTTAACCTATAAAAAAGTGACAATAAGTAGTATTCAAAGTAGAGAATAATGCCTAATGCTTACCCAATAAGTATTAATATCTTTCTGGAATATTATACAATTTTAATTTCTGAACAAGACTTATAAAGACAACTGAAGCACAGTATTTATTTACCTGCCCATCTTTACCTATCACCTGGCCCAGTAACCTGTTTCTGGTAAGCATTCCAAGGACATTGCTAATTGTCTATTAGGCAAATAACCAGTTCATCTGAGTTGTAACTCTTCAATCAATATATATAGGCAGGTGTGTTTTTGCCTTGCAGCACTACCCTCACATGCATCTTTCTTTTCTTTTTTCTTTTTAAACAGGATTGGCATGTTATTCAGGCAATGTTCTATTCAGTTAAGTAAATAGTGATATGAGCAATTCTTTGAAATGCATGTGAAGGACAGTAGCAGCTTGAACTCAAACTTTTTTGTTGGGAAAACTAGAATGCACGTAGCTTGAGAGGACATGGAATAATGTGAAGCTGGTAAAAAAAAAAAAAAAAACAACTAGGAGATAAACCATGAAGAGCCTGATCAATTTACTGCTGCTGCTGCTAAGTCGCTTCAGTCGTGTCCGACTCTGTGTGACCCCATAGACGGCAGCCCACCAGGCTTCCCCGTCCCTGGGATTCTCCAGGCAAGAACACTGGAGTGGGTTGCCATTTCCTTCTCCAATGCATGAAAGTGAAAAGTGAAAGTGAAGTCGCTCAGTCGTGTCCAACTCCTAGCGACCCAATGGACTGCAGCCTACCAGGCCTCTCCATCCACAGGATTTTCCAGTCAAGAGTACTGGAGTCCGGATCAATTTACTAGATCTCTCTAAAACTGGTGGTTTTTGATTGCTAATATTTTCCTTCCCTTTCCAGTACTTGGTACAGACTCAATTTCCCTGAAAACACAGTCTTCTGACAAGAGAAAGTAACTTTAGAAAGAGCCTATACTCCTGTGTATTCCTGTCTTTCTTTTTTTCACACCTCCTTATGAAAGAAATCTGAAACTCTAATTCTGTCAATTCCAATTCATTCAAGAGTTATGTCTACTAATAAATTTCCTGAACAAGTTTGCAGATTCTCAACACCTTCTGGAACAATCCTGTGCAGCAGTTTCTAACAGGGCTACTGCTTACTGTACTTACTGAATATGAGCTATTTAGGGGATTTAAAATTTTGCTGTGGACAAGACTGACTTTCCTGCAGACTAGGAGCTTTAAGCCCAATAGCAGAAACATTCCTGTTACAGGGCATCACTTTGCTTAAGGCCTGTAGGGGGATTAACAAGATGGTGTCAGCCAGGCTCTCTCGCCCCATGCTCTCATGCCCTCTCACCCCATGTTCTGTAAACAGTGACTTGCATGATTCTGCAACAGTTGACATCACATATAGCACTGCACAAGTGTATCACTAGGCTTGGTCACAGGCTACTGTGCTCAGTAAGCCTATATGAGCTTCACCATGAAAGTCCTGGCTGCTGCTGCATTGGAGCTACACTGGTGCAACATCATGGTTATGTTATAAGAGGTTATGTTGTTACTACATAATGGCTATATTATGGCTATCTTGTGGCTGCTGCTATGGCTGGTGCGTCAGCCAGGATACAGGGTGTGTTAAGGTTGTTGTGCCAGTCAGGAGCAAATAAATGTGTCTGCAATTCCTACAGCTCCTCTCATCTTCTTCCATCCTCTTGGCTCAAGCCTTTCCTACCCTGGGATTGACGAATGGTGCAGTGTGGACAGTGTGAACAGCAAGACAATTGGTGTTATGAATAGGATCAGCAATGCAATTGGTGTAGCTGGCAGGATGAGAAGTGATAACAGGCCTTTGCCTCTGAGTTTGGAAAGCCTTTCAAACAGTGACCACTAAGTTCAGGAACTTGGAGGGGCTTGGTACAGTTTTACTGAAGGTTATCTTAAAATTGCTTTCTTAATCAAGAATAAATTATTTTATATTTGAATTTAACAATCTAATTTTTCCCCTGAAGGTATTCAGAATTAGGTCCATAAACTAATAACATGTAATAAACCTGGATTCAATGTAATTTTGCATAAGCATTAGATTTTAAAAGTAAAAAGTTTTGTAGATTTATAATCCAAATATAATGAAAATAAGTAGCTAAGAGAGCTAAGAAGCTTACAACATTACGTTAAATTTGAATTTCATCTATTATCTTCATCTGTTTTGGAGGCATTTTAAAATAGACATTTTTTTCCCCAAGGTACATAGCCTCTAATTAACTTATATTTTTAAATGTCAATTTGAAGTACTTAGGTGTCCAAAATCTGTATATAAGGTAAAGTATTATTACAATGGGTGTTGGCTTCAATTTCATAAAATGGTTACAATTTGTATCTCACTTTCAGAATGTGTTTTAATGTTACATTTTTCCTTTCAACCTCCTGCTAAGTAAAATAAATGGATACACATTAGGGTTCTGACCTGTTTAAGAGTTTGCTTTCTGAAGCACTATTCTATCCATAGGTAATAATAGTTTTATATTTAAATTACCAAATAAAGACCATGATTTACCAGCAGTCAGGTGACACTCCCTGAATCTATTACTAGTTCACCCTCCATTAATTCCTTCATTAAAACTCTATAATATTGAAAATCACCAGGGGAAAATAATCTATTATAAGGTTTCTTGATCCATTTTTTCATTTACTATAATCATAGGTACAATTCTGTCACAACTGAAGTATTCATAGATCTCTCTAAGTAGAATAGAAAAGCCTTTAATAGACATCATCTTGGTCTTGCAACCCCAGCATCATAATATTTTTCTGTCTCACTTCAGGTAATATCATTAAAAGTGATAATGACAGACCAAAGAGGTTAGAGGTTGAAAGAGGTTTACCCCAACAAGTAGCAGTATTTACCGCAGGTACTCTTACAATTTCTCATAGATGATGATGATAAAATTTAGAGCATGTTTTAATTGGGTTTTATTATTGTAATTTAATATTCAACAGAAATTGCTCTCCTTTTGCATGCTACTAAAAAGATAATATTGGTTTATTAAACTCTAAAATGCTAAGTACCATACCTTGACACCAATATATATACTATCTTTCCTCCTGTAGCTGGCAGGATATCAAGATATCCACTTGATAAAAGTGGTTATCTATTGCATTTAGGGTGTGGGCATCATCTGGAAAAATTTTGCCTTCCTCCAGAAGCAAGACTGAAATGGCTAAGAGATGCTGTGAGTCTCTGCATCCCTGGCTCTATTTGGACAGTCTCAGTAAGTTACATGTGACTTAAACTTGGCAGCGCAGCACTGTTTATAATAGCCAGGACATGGAAGCAACCTAGATGTCCATCAGCAGATGAATGGATAAGAAAGCTGTGGTACATATACACAATGGAGTATTACTCAGCCATTAAAAAGAATACTTTTGAATCAGTTCTAATGAGGTGGATGAAACTGGAGCCTATTATACAGAGTGAAGTAAGCCAGAAGGAAAAACATAAATACAGTATACTAATGCATATATATGGAATTTAGAAAGATGGTAACGTTAACCCTATATACGAGACAACAAAAGAGACACTGATGTATAGAACAGTCTTATGGACTCTGTGGGAGAGAGAGAGGGTGGGAAGATTTGGGAGAATGGCATTGAAACATGTGAAATGTCATGTATGAAACGAGATGCCAGTCCAGGTTCAGTGCACGATGCTGGATGCTTGGGGCTGGTGCACTGGGACGGCCCAGGGGGATGGTATGGGGAGAGGGGAGGGAGGAGGGTTCAGGATGGGGAGCATGTGTATACCTGAAATTTTTTTAATTAAAAAAAAATAATAATAAAATAAAATCATTAACATGTAAAAAAATAAAAATAAAAAAATAAAGTAGTCCCCCCTTATCCATGTGGGATACATTCCAAGACCCCCAGCAGATGCCTGAAACTTTAGATAGTGCCAAACCCTATATATATATTGTTTTTTTTTCCTATAAATACCTGCCTATGATAAAACTCCTTATAAAATAAGTACAGTAAGAAAGTAACAACAATAAGTAATGATAAAATAGAATAATATAATCTAACACAAGCTATGTGAATGTGGTATTGCCCCCCCACCCCAAATACAAGCATATTTCAGAGATATCGGGGTTTGGTTCCAGATTACTGCAACAAAACAGGCATATCAATATGAGTGAGACACAAGATTTTTTCCATTTCTCAGTGCATTAAAAATGCTCACTTTACACTAGCACCATACAATAGCTCTATGCAGGGGTGCCACTAACCTTCAATTTATAAAAAATGCAGTATCTCCAAAGTGCAGTAAGAACAAGCGCAATAACACAAGGTATGCTAGTATCTTACCGTACACATTAATGCCTTTTCCATCTTAACGAGACACTTACCATGCCTTATGGCTATAACTTTTTCAAAATTTCACAGACAATTCATTCTTACCTTGGATCCTAGCAACTTTAGCAAAGGAGTTTTTTCTTGCCATATTAATAGTTTTCACCCTTCCACTTAGAGGAAGCCCCTTACATCATCTCTTTGGCATATTTGCATTACCACCAGTTCCACTCTGACATTCTGAGTTCAGTATTGAGTGAAATAATGGTGACTTGAACACAAGCACTGAGATTCAGTGAGTTGCTCCATTAAGCAAAAAGGCTACTAACCAGCTTATGGTGGATACACCAGATACTGGACAATTCATGACCTGGGGCAAGACAGCACAAGATTTCATCACTCAGAATGGCCCACAGTTTAAAACTTAAGAATTGTTTGTTTCTGTAATTTTTCCATTTAATAGCTTCAGGCTGCAGTTGACCATGGGCAAGACTGAAAGCTCAGAAAGTGAAACTGTTCCCCACCCCTACCAGACTTTGGAACTGGTACAGAGAAACAACCCATCAGAGAAATGACAAACTTCAGGGCTGGGGAGGCTCCATCTTCCAACCACAATGAGACCAGATAGTAGAGTAGAGTGACCTGGACTGCAAAATAATAAAGCAGGTGTTTAGAAACAAGTTAAAAAACAGAGGATTAGGGGGATCTTCTTGTGTGTGTGTGTGTGTGTGTGTGCGTGTATGTGTGTTTAAATTCAGTGAGATCTACTATGTCCATTTTCTGCCTCTCATACACACACACACACATACACATACTGAAAATGAGCATATACCATGTGTTTTTATTTAATGTCCTTTGTTTTCTTTAACTGGTTTCTGTGGCTTGCCAAATAATAAGTGTAAATCTTGAAAAGGGTGTTTTCATTATTTCTTAAAGGTGTGCATTTGATTGGCACCACTGGTAAAGAATCTGCCTGCCAATGCAAGAGACAAGAGCCAGTTGGATCCTTGGGTCAGACAGATCCCCTGGAGGAAGGCATGGCAACCCACTTCAGTTTTCTTGCCTGGAAAATTCCATGAACAGAAAAGTCTGGTGGGCTACAGTCCACAGCATTGCGAAGACTCAGACACAACTGAAGCTATTTACCACATACAGATTTTATGAAGCAGATTCCTTATTCCAGACTGGTTTTCATGTATTCTATGCAACAGTTATATTTTGTTGTCCTTAATCCCAAATTTTATTGGGTCAAGATGTAAGTCTCTTTTGGAACAGACAACTATTTCTCTGTATCTCATATGCATATTATTTTCTTTTGTGGTTACCACAGTCTTCATACTTTATTTCATGTCTTAAAGCTAACATCTCCATTTTCATAGTTCTCTATCATCCTTGCTTTCTACTATATTTTAATTAGTAAGATACTAATGTCTTCATGGATAATGCACTGTAGTAGCAGTTTGTCATACAGAATCCCAGAGGTCTCAGGAGATGTAGCTCCCCTGTAAATATATGTATACATAGAGAAAGGTTTATTAACCCATAAAATGTTAGCATTAACCTTTACCAGCCTCACTCTAACTTTACTTAAAGTTATAAATTAATTACAACTGAAATTATTTACAGAGAATTATCAACTCATCAAAATTCTAATGTTTTCAATTCAGTTTATATTACATATCATAGTTGGTTTAAATAATTAAAATTTACTGAAATAAATACACACAAAAAATTTTAAAATGTAGGTCTTTAGTTCATTTTAACTATTCTAAATAATAATGGCTACTCAATTTTATATGCTAAATCACTTCAGTCACATCTGAGTCTTTGCAACCCTATGGACTGTAGCCCACCAGGCTCCTCTGTCCATGGGATTTCCCAGGCAAGAGCACTGGAATGGGTTGCCATTGCCTTCTGACCCAGGGATCAAACAGGTGTCTCTTGCATTGGCAGGCAGGTTCTTTACCACTAGTGCCACCTGGGAAGCCAGTTTTGCTTATTACTAAAAGGTCATCTTAAATTCAATTATTAGGGTTTCCCCCCCATGGTCTGTCTCCTCCATTCTAAAGTTGTATGGAAATCAATGAACTATATCTGTCTCATAAATTTTATTAACAGTAGATAAGAGGCCTTGGTCTAGAGTTGAGCCATAAAATATATTTAGGAGTGAATCAATTCCAAAATAATGTTTCAGTCTGTTTTCTTCCATTCCTTGTTAATTTGAATCATTGCTAAGAGAGGGTGTGGTGCTGGGAAACCAGATTTTTCATATAGTTGTTTTCAAAAGGTGTAGTACACAGGACATACCCCAGCCTTCAAGCAGTGGAGGAAACACGTGCCTGGCAGCTTCCACTCAATAAGTGATTACAATGTGCCAACCCACTGGCCTGGCTGAGGCTTTCTTAGAATTGCACGATTGTCGGATTCTTTTCCTACTCAGCACCCACCACTCACCCTTTAGGTACCCAGTCTTTTCACTGGTGTTATATGTGCACTATGATCTGAAGGCTCTGTCTGCTGCTGCTCTGTTCTCTTTATCCTTTTAGGTACTTCCTTTGGCATATCTAATTACTGTTTTGTATATCTAATCATCTCTCATCTGCTACTCAAGGCTCAAACTGACCAACTAAAGAAACACTTAAATACAATAATTTAGAGAAATGCTACGTGATAAAAGACGCAGTACATACAAAATGAAAATGTTCCTCTGGTCTGCAGTCCTCAAAGGAAATTCCAAAAAGTTCTGGATCTTTGGGTGGAGCTTTAACTAATATTGTCATTTGGTAAAAGAAAGCAGAAGGAAGAGGAAAGAACAAGTAGGAAAAAAGAGTGTCTAGGTAGTAGCAGCAACAGGAAAAAAAATAAGTGGAAAATAATAAGAAAAAAAAAAAAGAGAGAGAGACAGAGATGTCCAGTGCCCAGGACTCTGAGTACCAGCTAGAACAACTATAAAGTTTGAAAGTTTTATCAGATTGAGGGGCTCTCAAGTTAGAAAACTGGATTTCTTATAGTAGGTGAAAGAATAATTGTGGAGTTTATGACATACAACTATTGAAAATAAATCTTAAGTGATGATTTAGATAGTATGTGAAGAATTATCTTTTACCTTTAATTGTGTATTTTATTTTAGTTTGTATGTCATAGATATTAATCTTACACCTAAAGACAAGACTAAAATAGTTTTTAAAACAGAAATCAACTAAAGGAAACGTATATCAGTAGCATCATAACAACTATAAAGGTGGGAAGCGTATTCATCAAGATTGGGAAATATTTCTAAAAACCAGAAGAAATAAAAATTGTTTCTTAGGCTGATAACTAGCAGAGAAACACTGAAATTTAAAACTTTCTGCCCCAGATTTGTACAGCAGGATTGCAGTGTGAAGGGTGCAAAGTGAAGTTGAGAGTCTAAAAATGGTAGTGGAATTAGTGGGAAACAAATGAGAAAATCTATATGAGAATAATTTTTTAAAAAAGCAAAGGAGAACAAGCTGTGCCACAGTAATCAAATTTGTAATCTGTCCAGTTTAGTCACTCAGTCACGTCCAAATCTTTGCAACCCCATGGACTGTAGCACGCCAGGCTTCCCCGTCCACCACCAACTCCCAGAGCTTGCTCAAATTAATATCCATTGAGTTGGTAATACCATCCAACCATTTCATCCTCTGTCAGCCCCATCTCCTCCTGCCCACTATCTTTTCGAACATCAGGGTCTTTTCCAATGAGTCAGTTCTTTGCATCAGGTGTCCAAATTATTGGAGCTTCAACTTCAGCTATAACACAGAGAGAATACCATAGCAAAGGGTGCAAGGCCATTTGTATAACATAGAGAGAATACCATAGCAAAGGGTACAAGGCCATTTGAGAGAGACAAAGCAAGTTCCCTTCAGCATGTATATGTATATATGAGGCTACTGAATCCAATAAATGTACATACTTAGTTCCCTATAATTATTATAGTCCCTTCACATTCCAGGCAAAAATTCAATAAAAATAGAGCAACATGTAGAAATAATCTGGTAAAATACTGATTTATTAAAAACATTTAAAATATGTATTTCTTAAAATGGGCTTGCCAGGTGGCACAGTAGTAAAGAATCCACCTGGCAATGCAGGAGATGATGGAGATGCAGGTTCGATCCCTGGGTCAGGAAGATGTCCTGGAATAGAAAACAGCAACCCACTCCACTATTTTAGCTTGGAAAATTCACTGTACAGAGGAGTCCAACGGTCCATGGGGTTGCAAACTGTCAGACATGCCTGAGCACAGCACAGAAAACAGAAAATTTCTTAAAACACTATAAACACCTAGGTAGCAAAAAAAAAAAAAAAGTTAGTCAAAAGAAAAAGAACATTAAAAGGATGATTTCATTTTTCCTTGCCCCAAAACAGTGAAACTCACATCTATGGAGCTACCAGTTTGGAGAGGCAGAAACATTGGTGACTGGGAGATCCAACTCACTCATTTAGTTATGTGATACTTGTCAAGATATCTGAGCTCTCTAAACCTCAATTTTCTCACCTATAAAAAGTGATTATATTAAAGTTCCCCCGTTCTGTAGAATATCTAGAATGAAGTAGCTGAAAACATGATATGTCCTAATTCTGTGCCATTATAAGGCTAAATCTGCTTTTCAGAACTATGATAGAAAAGTAAAAGCAGAGAAAGGGATTCCTCCCCATTCTACACCCTCTGTTTTCTCTTTCAGAACCCATAATAAGGATATGATTCAACTTCTTTTTAATAGGGAATGAGGGATTTATCTTTAAACTCCATACAAAGAGATAATGTAATTATTAGTCCTATGAATTGATCACTAAATACGTTAATACTGGAACTCAACAAATTCCAGGTCTGTCAGCAAACTTAAACAAACTGATCATTAAAAGAAGAGCTAACAGACTCTGCTAACTACATAGTTAAAAGGCATACCTGTAAGTTTAAATCTAGCCAGCAATTTACTAAGTTTGAATAGTGACTATGTATTATTATAATCTTTTAATTTGTCTACGTTTAAAAAATAAAATAAAAATGACATTTCAAAATATTTGCTTATAATTCCTTAGAGTCAATGTGTTTTCTAAGTGGCCTTTAGTGTTAAATAATTTATTGTATTTTCAAATTAAACTTCTGAAAATATTTTAAAATATAATTCTTGCCCCATGTGGTATGTCCAAAAATTCCATCTAATTTTTAAACTGACATTTTTTGTAGATAGAGATTGATATTAAAGAGAGTTTTTACTTACTAACAATTCACTTGGAATTTTACCAAATACATGATTGTCGGGTAATGATACCTTCCATTGGATCTGAATAAAGTGAGTATTTTATGTTTATTAAGGAAGGCATGGATTACTTCTGTTGAAATAAAGAAAAAAATTAAACATATCTTCAATGATTTGAATTGTAGCTTTTGAGAATGAAGGCATTTCCTGTGCATTTTAATGAAAACTTCAGTAAGAGATGCTCAGACAGCAATGAGAAAGTAATCTTGATGAATATTCATAGCACTTGGTGTAATTTTGGATAAAAAAATAAATATTAACTATATGTTTCCCAGAAATGTCATCCTTGCATCTTAGTTTTGAACAACCATATCTTTTCCCCTTTATTTTCTTTCCCTCTCTTTTTGAATCTAAAAATACCTACTTAACTTTAGATAACTAGTATTTTTAAGAGAAGAAGAAAACTAAAATCTTATAAAGTAATGAACGAAATTATTGTTATTATAATCTTTTCATTTGTCTATGCTTATAAGATACAATTTTTGAAGTTTGCTTGTACAGAAATGCAGTGGATGCCTCATTCTCTGACAAGCAAAGATGTGTCCCTCCCTACAGCCATAACACTTGTCTGCTTGAAGTATTGAAGGATGAGCTGAGTAAGAGACAAATGGCAGTAAGGCACAAGAAGTCAGACTTGTGGATTCAAGACCTCGTTTCTGTACGGTAAAGTTTAAAACATGAATATTGCTAAGACAACATGTCATCATCTCTGGAAAAAGTTTGTTGTTGCCCCTTAAAAACCCTGCAAAAACAACACTGTATTTTTCTTATTTCTAAACATTTTTTCCCATAATTATTCCCTTGTATTACTTAACTCACTAACTTGTACACCAAATTAATATTAATTTCACATTATTAGAAAAACAATTAAATGAAAATGTAAAACCTAAAATAATACATTTGATTCTAGGTGGGTGTTTTCTTTGCTTGTTTGGTTAAGTAAAGCAAAGCATTTTGCTGTGTTTAGTTGCTCAGTCATGTCTCTATTTGCAACCCCATGGACTGTAGCCCACCAGGCTCCTCTGTCCATGGGGATTCTCCAGGCAAGAATACTGGAGTGGGTTGCCATGCCCCGCTCCAGCGGATCTTCCCAACCCAGGGGTTGAACCCAGGTCTCCTGCATTACAGGAGGGTTCTTTACCATCTGAGCCACCAGGGAAGCTTTAAGTAAAGCAAATAATTTTAGAATAAACCAAAGTGAAGATTCAAACCCCACTATGAAAAAAGTTGTTAAATAAATTGAATAGTTATCACTCTGTCTCAAGATAACAAAATAACAAAAAAAGCACATGTTAACTAAATTAGGATCAGTGCACATTATTTATAGACAATGGGATTTTTGTTAATTTTTTATTGTACAGAAAGTTAAGTATCTCTGAAACATGAGAGTTGGTATATACACCTAAAAATGAAATGAGTTTTCATTAGAAATAAATGATGTATTTACAGAATAAAACATGTTCATTAAACAAATATGGCACGTTTCTAAAGAGATACCCTGAGATAGAATTTATAGTTAATAGTTTTGCTATAATACATAATGAAACATGGTTTTATTGTATTCATCACTTAGAATTTTAAAGGTAAGAACTGCTTCTGAAAGCAGTGATGTGGAAATCATCTGGGATTGAAGATATCAGTTTCAAGAAAGGGGCTTTAGGAGAAATACTTTGAAATGACAGGTGATGAATGGATATTCTGGATGAACAGAACATGAAATCTTGAAATGCATTTCCTAAGACCAGTAGGGATACATACATAGTACTCTTAAATAGTATCACTATTAAAACAAACTATTGCTTATCTGTACACGAGCCTATAGCTAAGACACATTTTCTTTCAATTTGGTCAATATGTCTTACTACTGAAAAACTACATTTATTATGAGTGGTTTGTTTTAAGTTTCTCTGGATGTATCCATCCTATGAAGAAATACTCCTAAAGTACAACCTGTCCTCAGAGACTTAAGCTTTTTAAGTGGTGTGTGTGTGTGTGTGTGTGTGTGTGTGTGTGTGTGTGTGTGTGCATGAGTGTGTGTGTTTTAACTCTGTGGTCTGATGAGCCTATTCACTTGGAAACATTTAAATGATACAAATTCACTAACTCTATAGGTTGACAATTTCATGGAAAGAAGTTCAGTTTTTTTGAATGTACTAGGGAAATTCAGTGGAAAATTTTGGTGGTAACATTTTTGTTTTACACTCTGTTGAGGATGACTGGGAGTTTGTGTCTGTGTACAAATTATTAGATTGTTCTTCATGAATAAGTCTTTTAAGTGTGTGAAAAACACTTGAATGAGAATAGGATTGGTAACAGTGTAGAAAGAAATATGTGTTATCAATCATTCTAAAATATATACTTCACCATAATGCTGTCTGAGAACAGACTCACAAATGATAATTCATTTTCTCTCCCTATTCATATAATTACATTTTTATTGAGTGAATTCAAATTCAACACATTGATCTGAAACGAATACCAATTGCCTACAGGTCCAAATGTATTTAAAACTCAACTAAAGCAATGCTACCAAACTATGGAAAAAGTGGGCCATCTCCATCCTTCTACAGCAGGGATCACACTGGTTAACAAACCCCACTGCTACAGATGATTATCAGAGTCCAAAGCTGTATCTTTTAATTATCTGCTTCTGGATGGGAGTTTTACTTTGTGGGCACTCAAGAAATACATATTGCTTTTCACATCTCATAATGACAACATCACAAAGAACTCCAGGAGTCATTTAGTATAAGAATCACAGACAGGATGCTAACGAAGCAAGAAAGTCACAGCTGGGAAGTCTTCTGAATCTTCCATAGAGTTCTTGTATCATAACCTCTTCTAAATCCCCAAATAACATGTGGGCTTGATCATTAGTTTGGATTATACATACCACTCATTCCTTAATTTATTCATTCAAAATGCAATTATTGATTACCTGTCATGTGTGAATTTGAGTGTCTGTCACATGTAAGACCCTCTGGTATGTGTGGAAGCAAGACAACAATGAATTAAGAGCACAGTAAATAAAACCTCGGTGACCAATGTATGGTAACATACTTGTCAGCTGAAATTCATATCACTTTCATATTAATCTTCAGGTAGCATAGATCTGATTATTTCATCCCCTTTTCACAGGCTTCCAGTGGTCAGTGCTATAATCTTCCCACAAGCAATTACTGAGAGAACAAAATACCTTACCATTAGTATTCTCTAAATTAAACAACTTACTAGGTTCATTGGTTCTAGAGTCTCACAGGACTGATTTAAAATACCATTTCTGCTATTATATAGCCAGTGGTTCTTGGGAAAGCTACTTGATTTCATCTTATAAATTTGGATGGTACCTAACTCATTAGATTGTTGCCAGAATCAAATAAGAAAACATACAAAGCACTTGACATAGAATTGTTATCACAGTGCTTATGCACGGTATATCTTAAAGTTAGATACAGTATTTATTATGGGTAAATGTGTAGCTGTAAGTGTGCATTGAATCCACACAATTGGGGCTCACACTTTGCCTCTGCCACTTACTAGATACGTGGAGCTGCATAAATTTCCTAGAATCTTTGAATCTCATTTTTAAAGTGGGAAAATTATGGTACTTACATGGAAGGATTTTTGAGACTGTTAAGTGAAACATAACAAAAATCAAAATGTTGTCTGGCACAGTAACACCCAAGAAATGCTATTGAAAATATTTATATTGTCCATTATTTTAATCATCGTTATTATAATTACTGTTTTTTATTATACTCAGTGTACATTGTGCAGTCATGCCTTCACAACTTTTTTTTTTCATATAGTTCCTTTGGCAAGAATACACTGACCTTTTCTCTGTCTTATTCATACCTCAAGATTTTGAGCCTCAGTATGTGAGCCCCTCCACTGGATATGAGTTATTTCTCCTACATCCTAAAGCACTTTATTCAGAAGACCTTTCTTATGACATGTTTCAGTTCTTATTCTGTTCCATAGATATTTTCAATATTGCTTATGGGATATTTCAGACACAGAAAGCTATAAAGAATAACAAAATGAACACCTGCATTCCCATTGCCCAACAAAACAAATATTACTTCTGTCCATCAAGACACACTACAACAACAGAGAACACTGGAAAAGACAAGTCACAGGCTGGGAAAAGATATTCACAACGCATCTAATCATCTGAAGCTGTTATATATCCCTACCTGACTAAGGTTGCCATATACAATACAGGATACCCAGTTAAATTTGAATTTCAGTAACATAATACTGATTGTACATATATACCAAATACTGCATCTTTCCCTTCCTCAGAGGTAACCTCTCTTATAAATGTCATTCATTCCATCTCTGAATTTTTTTATACTTTTACTATGTGTACTTTATCACCACATAATATTTTTACATGTCTTAGATGATAAACGGTAACATACTATTTGCATTTATTTTCTGCATCTTTATTCTTTCTCAGAACATTATGTGAGATTTTTTGCTGTTGTTATTTATTTGCTAAGTCACGTCCAACTCTTTGAGACCCCGTGGACTGCAGCATGCCTACATATTTACGGTTATTTAGGTTATTTCAACAGTCCTAACATGGACATTCTGTGAATGTGTGCATTAGTGAGGATTTCAACTGAGATTAGATTTAATTCTTCCATTGGCCCCCTCCAGGTCTCCACTCTGTTTTGTGCTTTGGCAGTCTGACACTTATGGATTCCACCAAGGGGCTCACTTGACCTGACTTCTGGTTGGTTAGACCAGGATATCAGAGGAAAACAGGAGAATGAGTCTGAGTATTAAATCTCGGGCTTCATAGGTGGCTCAGTGGTTAAAAATCCACCTGCAATGAAGGATATGCAGCTTCCATCTCTGGGTTGGGAAGATAGCCTGGAGAAGGAAATGGCAACCCACTCCAGTATTCTTACCTGGGAAATCCTACGGACAGAGGAGCCTGGTGGGCTACAGTCTATGGGGTTGCAAAAGAGTTGGTGAATAAACAACAAATTTAAACCTCAGGCACCTCATTTCCTATATGACCTCACTTGGCTGCGTTATCTCATGAAGAACCACCCCGCCTGTTTAGTAATCTTCTCTTAAAGCCCCATACTTCCTGCCCCAGTAACCCCTCTGCACTTTCCAGCCCAGAGCTGGTTGACTCCTTACTGATGTTAGTCCTGGGATATTGCTATCCTTTGCTGATTCATCTTCAGTTCAGTTCAGTCGCTCAGTCATGTCCAACTCTGCAACCCCATGAGCATGCCAAGCCTCCCTGTCCATCACCAACTCCCGGAGTTCACTCAGACTCACGTCCATCGAGTTAGTGATGCCATCCAGCCATCTCATCCTCTGTCGCCCCCTTCTCCTCCTGACCCCAATCCCTTCCAGCATCAGAGTCTTTTCCAATGAGTCAACTCTTTGCATGAGGTGGCCAAAGTACTGGAGTTTCAGTTTTAGCATCATTTCTTCCAAAGAAATCCCAGGGCTGATCTCCTTCAGAATGGACTGGTTGGATCTCCTGGAAGTCCAAGGGACTCTCAAGAGTCATCTCCAACACCACAGTTCAAAAGCATCAATTCTTTGGCACTCGGCTTTCTTCACAGTCCAACTCTCACATCCATACATGACCACTGGAAAAACCAAAGCCTTGACTAGACAGACCTTTGTTGGCAAAGTAATGTCTCTGTTTTTCAATATGCTATCTAGGTTGGTCATAACTTTTCTTCCAAGAAGTAAGCATCTTTTAATTTCATGGCTACAGTCACCATCTGCAGTGATTTTGGAGCCCCAAAAAATAAAGTCTGACATTGTTTCCACTGTTTCCCCATCTATTTACCATGCAGTGATGGGACCAGATGCCATGATCTTAGTTTTCTGAATGCTGAGTTTTAAGCCAACTTTTTCACTCTCATCTTTCACTTTCATCAAGAGGCTTTTTAGTTCCTCTTAACTTTCTGCCATAAGGTGGTGTCATCTGCATATCTGAAGTTATTGATATTTCTCCTGCCAATCTTGATTCCAGCTTGTGCTTCTTCCAGCCCAGTGTTTCTCATGATGTACTCTGCATATAAGTTAAATAAACAAGGTGACAATATACAGCCTTGACGTACTCCTTTTCCTATTTGGAACCAGTCTGTTGTTCCATGTCCAGCTCTAACTGTTGCTTCCTGACCTGCATACAGATTTCTCAAGAGGCAGGTCAGGTGGTCTGGTATTACCATCTCTTTCAGAATTTCCCACAGTTTACTGTGATCCACACAGTCAAAGGCTTTGGCATAGTCAATAAAGCAGAAATAGATGTTTTTCTGGAACTCTCTTGCTTTGTTGATGATGCAGCAGATGTTGGCAATTTGGTCTCTGGTTCCTCTGCCTTTTCTAAAACCAGCTTGAATATCTGGAAGTTCACGGTTCACGTATTGCTGAAGCCTGACTTGGAGAATTTTGAGCATTACTTTACTAGCGTGTGAGATGAGTGCAATTGTGTGGTAGTTTGAGCATTCTTTGGCATTGCCTTTCTTTGGGATTGGAATGAAAACTGACCTTTTCCAGTCCTGTGGCCACTGCTGAGTTTTCCAAATTTGCTGGCATATTGAGTGCAGCACTTTCACAGCATCATCTTGTAATCATCTTAAGCCTGCCCAAAACTTTGTCAGTAGTTCCTTTAGGACATTTTAATTATTTAATTTCCAGCTAGAATACCTATTTCTGGCTAGACAACCAATATAGACATAAGCCTAGGAATGATATTTTGTTTTTAGAATATCCCTCAAATGGGCTTCCCTGCTAGCTCAGCTCATAAAGAATCTGCCTGCAATGTAAGGGACACCAGTTCAATCTCTAGGCTGGAAAGTTCCCCTGGAGAAGGGATAGATTACCCATTCCAGTATTCTTGAGCTTCTCTGGTGATTCAGATGGCAAAGAATCTCCCTGCAATGAGGGAGACCTGGGTTCAATCCTCGGGTTGGAAGATTCCCCTGGAGGAGGGCATGGCAACCCACACCAGTATTCTTGCCTGGAGAGTCCCCTTAGACAGGGGAGCCTGGTGGGCTGCAGCCCATGGGGTAGCAAAGAGTTGGACACAACTGAGCACAGCACAACACGGCACAGCATGACCTCAACTCGATTTTGCCAGACTGCTCTCCACAGATACTGCACTTTTTTACATTTCCAACAGAAGCATATATGAATTCCTACATTCTAGTACTGGTTTTAACAGTACTTCTGGAAAATTGATACAATTGTTGTATCTTATGGTTTTAATTTATATTTCCCTGATGTTTACTGAGTTACAGTAACTTTTCATATTTTATTGGCAATTCCATTTTCATTCATTACCTGATCATATTTTTACCTAGTTTTCTAATGTGTAGTTGATTTTCTTATTAATTTTTGACAGTTCTTTACACATTCTAGATTTTATTCCTATGTCAGTTATATTCAATGACAATATTTTCTCAAATTCTGTGACTTACATTTTAACTCTAATAAAATGATACATTTTGATGCCCAGAATTTTAAAATATCAGTGTAGTCAAATTGATCAGTCTTATGTTTTTTTGTTGTATTATAGATCCTTACGTATATGACTTATCTCCCCCGAAAGACTTCAAATTTTGTGCGGGCAAAATAAATACATAAATTTCCTGATTTAACTTTGTGTCTCTTAAAGCATTTGACTTCCTCCTGTGCATACAGGGGACAGAATGCACATAAATACTGTCTAAGAGTGAGCGAAGGAAGTTTGTTCTACAGCATCTCCCCAGGTCTTCGTAAGAGATTAAAACCAGAATTCTATTTAGCATAGAATGATTTCTCAAAATGAAGAAAGTTTTTTTTAGTATCACAAAATACCCTGAAAATAATGAAGAATCAAAGGAAAGAATACATTAAGATATAATATTTCTTCCTCTCATCTATTTTTGATGGGAAGAAAAAATATATACAATAATATTTAGTGTAGCTGAAGTGCAGATTGTTTTATGTATATATATTTATTTTTCTTTACCTTGAAAAGTAAGTTTAGTCCTACAGGTTCAGAAAATCTGGACCAATGAGACAGCTCATGGGTTTTTGCAGATAAACCACAGTTCTATGCCACAGGCTGGGGATTCCCCTAATCTGGCTGACTATCAGAATCATTCAAATATTTTTATAAATGAGGCCTAATCCCCAAATCACGAGCTCAGAAAATAGTTAGCATGGTTCCCTGGTGTGTGTGTGTGTCCGTGGGTGTGTGTGTGTGAAGTTCCTCAACTTCTTCTCACTGATAGCCATGCCAAGAAACAGCTTTACTGTGTTCAAATATTTGCCTAGTCAAGAGATCTTAGTCATAGCTGAGAGATAGTCACTGGCCTGGGAAATAATATCCTCAGCTGAATGCTTTGTCTTCTCTGTACTTGACAGACAAATTCCATGTTCTCTTCCTGTGGTTCCTAAGCTAAGGATCTCTGAGGACATCAGGAATGACAGCTTCCAGCTCTCACCCTTCACAGGTTATCTGCCTCTTAATCGTAACTTTGGAATTAACCATATGGTATTGATCTGCAGGAGGGGGATACACCAGTGAGAATATTTTGAAGAAAACACTTGTGAAAGTGTGGTGTGACAGTAGTAATAACCTATTAAGATTTCATCAATGCAGATCATTCTTCATACACAACTGCAAAATAACCATGATGGTGACTTTCATTTTAACAAGTTTTCAAGAGCAGAACAACTTTAAATAGATTGATGACGATAGCCTGTGAACTCTGCAATTCAATACCGGACACATTCTCCCTGAGTACTTCAATCTCAAGTCTGACTCACTGAAAAGCTTGAAAGTTTTTCCACTCATGAGGTGGAGGGTTATAGCTCCTTCAGAGAGGCCAGTCATTAATTTGACACTTCAGGGGCAAATTAGCAATTGAGCTAAGTAGCTTTTTAATTGTGGGCAGAATATCTTCTTTTAACATTCCCTGTTCGACTAAACCACTTGCACACAAGTCTAACATTGGCACGCTCACTTTGTTCAGAAAGCAGGCCTGGTGAGTTAGAGAAGGCAGCTGGGGGGCACAGTAAATGTGTCATTTGCTATTTCACGTCTCTGTGACCTGGATTTAAATTCGCGATGGCACAAAATGCAACCTCAGTTCTCTCAAAAGGCTATTAAGCCCTTTGCAGTAAGCCCTGTTGAGATTCTAAAACACTAAAGGGTTCTTTGCATCCCAACACCCACTCTTGTTTGCAAAGATGCCAGAGTAGTTTATTTCTCTTAAAGGGACTGTTCAAAGGGAAAAGGATGGGCTTGACTAATCAGCTGATATGAATACATATTGTTTATATATATATATACACGTTTAAAATCTATCTACTGTACTTCAACCAGGATCTTAGAAAGAGTATAACTGTCCTGTGGGCGATTTTTAATCAAGCCGCTTTTCAAGAACGTAAGTTTTGTGTTTTTCATCTGTAGGGAAAAATCAGAATAAAATGAAAAGCTTGAAAATAGATGTTTCTTTCCTTAAAAGCTTCATTACCTACATTCTGCTGTATATCATTGTCCTTTCCGTTATATCTGGATGTCAGAATGCATCGCAGCTGTACCTTTATGCATTCAGACTAGTGCAAAACCCTGCTTTTCATTAAATTAATTCTAAATGTATTTTCATTTAAATATATTGTTTTATTATTTTCTCCATACAGGGGGAAAAAAACAGCATCATGACTTTTCTTGAATCAAAAATTTACTGTCTCCTTTATTCTTATTCTTTGCTTTTCCAAGAATCCATTCAAATCTGTTCAATTTACATCAAAAATGGATCAATAAGTAAATTAATCAGGCTTACTCACCACCTAACTTTGACAGCCAAGTCTTCAGCTCAATTTTAATAGTTCTACCTTCTTCTGCTTGTTATTTTACTAGGATACCAGCCTCTCGTGTTAAAATGGTAAGAAACACCATTTACTGAAAAGAGCTCCTGTTTACTATAGCAGACAAGGTTCTAATTGTTTCTAATAACCTCAGATAAGTTTATTATTCATTAACTGTGCCATTCAGAATGGTGGACATCTCTTCTTTTTGCCTGACTAGTATGTCAAGCCAGAACAGCCCAATGCCTGAACTTTCATTCATTGATAGAATTAATTCACACACTAAGGAGATGATGAGCTATCCCAACCACACCACCATCATTTGCTGTCTACTATGTGTAGTTAAGGTAGCAACCTGGTCATTTTCAAATTTTGTATACATTGGCATCACCCAAGGGCCTTTTTAAGAAAATATGGATTGCTGTACTGCACAGAGTTCTATGGAATAAAAGTCTCTAAACAAGTGCTTTCTAACAGAAATGCAATGTGAAACATGTAGGTACTTTTAAATTTCATGAAAGCCATACTAAGAAAGGAAAAAAATATGAGTAAACTTAATTTTTAAAATATTTTAATTAATGTGATATTTTAAAAACATTATCATTGCAACACAAAAGCAATATTTAAATATTATTAATAAGAAAAGTCACTTTTTTTGTATTAAATAGACCTAGTCTTTACCATGTGAGCCACTAGGGAAGCCAAGCTTACCTACAAATTACCTTAAGTAGGAATAGGTGTATGTCAAGTGCTCCATAGATACATGTGGCTAGGAAGATGTTTTGTGTGATTTCATAGAAGAAAGAGAGACAGAACTTTAGCTATGGGAATAAAATAATGTTAATGGGGGAGATAACTTGTAATTTGTATATGAGAAAACTAATGGAATTCAAAGGTGTTAATTGATTTTTCTAAAGTCCTACAGCTAATTGGTAGCAAAATTGAGTCTCTGCAAGTTCTTCTGAAACTTCCTGATACCAGCCATCAATCTAGAAACCAACTGATAATCAGATCTCAAGATAAGATACAGGCTCTCATTCCATTGTACTTCCTCTTAGCGATTCCTATTTATTTCATTTCCCAACTCAAATACATTTTAACTCTCAGGAAGATTATTTTCAAAATAATATATTATCAACAATTTACAAAATTTAGTTATTGGTGTTCCTCATTATTACTTTAGTACAGAGTTTTTCTTCAAAGTTTCTTTTTTTCCCCAAACTGTCCATCTCTGGCATCTTTGACAATGCTTCCAAATGCTTCTTAAATTTTAGACACAAGAAATGTTTAATACTTTCTCTCTTCCTATTTATTTGGTAAAATGGTAACACTATTAGGTGAAATTATAATATTATCATTATATATCATCATTAAGGATTACAGCTTTCCATTTAATTTGTTAAATCTACATTAATACTATGTGCTACTGCTGCTAAGTCACTTCAGTCATGTCCGACTCTGTGCGACCCCATAGATGGCAGCCCACCAGGGTCCCCCGTCCCTGGGATTCTCCAGGCAAGAACACTGGAGTGGGTTGCCATCTCCTTCTCCAGTGCATGAAAGTGAAAAGTGAAAGTGCAGTCGCTCAGTCATGTCCGACCCTCAGTGACCCCATGGACTGCAGCCTACCAGGCTCCTCTGCCCATGGGATTTTCCAGGGTACTGTAGTGGGGTGCCATTTCCTTCTAGAATCTTTAAAATAAAGTATTTCCACGTATTATGTAAAAAGGTGAAGAATCTTGACAATATCTAAATACCATAGATCACATAAAACACTTATTAAGGCTCAAATTTAATTAATAGTTAAATTGAAGAGATCTTTCAACAATAAGTTGAATGAGCTCAGTTTTATATTATTAAATTTAAGCTCAAATTCCCAATTAAAAGCTGTTCATGAAGTGAAAATATGATTAACTATAAATACTAAAGCAGCATAATTTAAATTCTTAATTTAGTTACTTCATGATGTATAGCAAAATGCAGCATTTGAAGTAATTATTTAAAAAATTACTTGGAGATAACTATGAGCCAACCAAGAGGTAATGTGGTCAAATTAAATTTAAATGAATTTTTAAAACTTGTAATCATTTTTTAACGGGTCATTAGAACAAAGAATTTCTGTGAAAATATACACTCTTAGCACATTGTATTGGATCCTATTCTTTGACACTTTATGTTTTCGATACAGAGAAAATAGTTCACAGCCTTCAACTTCTTTTCTTTTTCAATTTTGACTCTTACAAGAGAGAAGGGACAAAGGTTGCCTAATGGGTTCAAAACCTAAGCATACACAATAGTATTTTTCCTTTTAAAAGTATCTAATAAGGTGGTTTTGTTCTGTTTCAAGCAATCTTATCTTTTGTGTGTCTTACAGGCTTTTGATGTCTTTAAGTTACCTGGGTCAATGGCTCAATAAAATACAGTTTAAATTAAAGCTCTTAATTGTTTCTTATAATAGAAGGAAAATGAGATGCATGTTATCCTGTTTTTCCTGAGTTTTCCATTAACCTGAGAGTGACATCATCTATCCATTTATGGGGACTGTGGTGGAGAATAGTCAGGAGAAAAGAATGGAAAAAACTGGAAATTATCCAGCTCTTCTTAATTTATCTTCTTAATAAGATTTGAAATGGTATGATTTCTATAAATATGAAAATGCCAATATTTTCAAGGAACTGTAATATTTATTCTTTAAAATCTCAATATTTGATGCTTTCATCTGTCTTTTAAAAACAGTAATTTAGATCTCCCTTTAAAGTGAAAGTGAAAGTCGCTCAGTCATGTCCAACTCTTTCTGATTCCATGGACTATACAGTCCATGGAATTCTCTAGGCCAGAATACTGGAGTGGGTAGCCTATCCCTTTTCCAGGGGATCTTCACAACCCAGGAATCAAACCAGGGTCTCCTGCATTGCAGGTGGATTCTTTACCAGCTGAGCTGTCAGGGAAGCTGACATCATAAACGCCCCCTCAAGAGTCAATTAACGTGGCCAAGGTGATCATACGTTTTGTTATTTACTTGCTAGGGCTTCTTTGGTGGCTCAGATGGAAAAGAATCTGCCTGCAATGCAGGAAACCTGGGTTCTATCCCTGTGTCAAGAAGATCCCCTGGAGAAGCGAATGGCAACCCACTCCAGTATTCTCGCCTAGGGAATTCACTTTAGTGCCTGAGGCCTGTCTGACTCTTTGCGACCCCCAGGAATATAGCCCACCAGGCTCATCTGTCCTTGGGATTTCCCAGGCAAGAGTACTGGAGTGTGTTGCCATGCCCTTCTCCAGGGGATCTTCCTGACCCAGAGATACCCAAATCTGTATCTCTTGCATCTCTTGCTTTGCAGGTGGATTCTTTACCATTGTGCCACCTAGGAAGGTTAGCTTCCTTAGAAGCATGGAAAAAAAAATTCACTGATGCATATTAAATTGCTCATACACAACAACTTTTAACCATTAAAATCACAACTGTATGTGATTCACACTAATAGTTAACCATGTATAAAGGCACAGCTCACTTGTTAAGTAGCATTCATAGTTCACTCTGTAAAAATAAGAATAGCTACTTCCACATTTAACAACACTTGGCATAAATGATAACATTATATAATAATCATAGGGTCAAAACATTTTCAAAAAAGCACTCATGGGTGTAGAAATAAGACAAAGTTTCACTTAAACATGGGTATCTTACATTTGGAAGGTAAAAGCTGTTAATATACCCTCTCCCACCATAGTTTCATAATTAGCTAGAAAATACTTGATGTTGTCAATATAGACATATTCACATTACGCTGAAGATGTTTTAGGATTAGATTGTGCATCTTAGCCAACAATAGTGACCCTCTATAAAGGATTTAAAGACAATCCACAGGAAGTTGCTTAGAGTGAAGGTACCTATACTGTGATTTGCTGTGCTGTGCTTAGTTGTTCAGTCATGTCCAACTCTTTGCAACTCCATGGACTGCAGCCTGCCAGTCTCCTCTGTTCATGGGATTCTCCAGGCAAAAATACTGGAGTGGGTTGCCATGCCCTCCTCCAGGGGTCTTCCCGACCCAGGGATCAAACCCGTATCTCCTGTGGCTCTGGCATTGCAAGTAGATTCTCTACTACCACCACTACTATCAAAGGGCTTCACTACCAGGAAGCCCTTTGATAATACAGGAAAATTTTTCTATCTAAATATATAGACTAAAGGACTGGGATAACATTTTCACATTGGTCCAATGATTGATTGCTAAATATTTTCCAAGCAGTATGCCTATAGAATGTAAGTTTGGATAGATTCTTTGCTTCTATTTGAATCCTATCTTATCATGGATAATAGAGATGTAGGTAATATATTTTCCTCTTCCTACTCTTTATGTAGATGTGAAGGACCTAAGTACATTAATTTCAAGTGGATATTTTAATATTTCCTGAAAATAATTAAATGATACTTTGTTACTGCTATTTTGACCCACTCAGAGTAAGGTAAGATGTCAAAATAAGAAAATGTTGTTATATTTTATTTTAATACAAAGCTTTGGTCAAATTACAGGAGGCATTATTCTAATTATTGAGACAAAATTGTTATAATTATTGGAATATTAAGAAGTTAAAACTATTGCATATAGATAATAGGATGGGAAATACTAGAGATCTCTTCAAGAACATTAGAGATACCAAGGGAACATTTCATGCAAAGATGGGTACAATAAAGGACAGAAATGGTATGGACCTAACAGAAGTAGAAGATATTAAGAAGAAGTGGCAAGAATACACAGAAGAACTACAGAAAAAATATCTTCATGACCCAGGTAATTGATGATGGTGTAATTACTCACCTAGAGACAGACATCCTGGAATGGGAGAAAAAGTGGGCCTTAGGAAGCATCACTATGAACAAAGCTAGTGGAGGTAATGGAATTCCAGTTGAGCTATTTCAAATCCTAAAAGATGATTCTGTGAAAGTGTTGCACTCAATATGTCAGCAAATTTTGAAAACTCAGTAATGGCCACAGGACTGGAAAAGGTCAGTTTTCATTCCAAATCCAAAGAAAGGCAAGGCCAAAGAATGTTCAAACTACCACACATTTGCACTAATTTCACACTAGCAAAGTAATGCTCAAAATTCTCTACGCCAGGCTTCAACAGTACATGAATCATGAAATTCCAGATGTTCAATCTGGATTTAGAAAGGGCTGAGGAAACAGAGATCAAATTACCAACATCTGTTGGATCATTGGAAAAGAAAGAGAATACCAGAAAACATCTACTTCTGCTTTACTGATTATGGCAATGCCTTTGACTGTGTCAGTTCAGTTTAGTTGCTCAGTGGCATCCAACTCCTTGCGACCCAATGGACTACAGCACACCAGGCTTCCCTGTCCATCACCAATTCCCAGAGCTTACTCAAACTCATGTCTATTGGGTTGGTGATGCCATCCAACCATATCATCCCCTTCGCCTCCTGCCTTCAATCTGTCCCAGCATCAGGGTCTTTTCCAATGAGTTCTTATCAGGTGGCCAAAGTATTAGAGTTTCAGCTTCAGCATCAGTCTTTCCAATGAATATTCAGGACTGATTTACTTTAGGATGGGCTGGTTGGATCTCCTTGCGGTCCAAGAGACTCTCAAGACTCTTTTCCAACCCACCACAGTTCAAAAGCATCAATTCTTCAGTGCTTAGCTTTCTTTATAGTCCAACTCTCACATCCATACATGACTACTGGAAAAACCATAGCTTTGACTAGACAGACCTTTGTTGGCAAAGTAATGTCTCTGCTTTTTAATATGCTGTTTAGGTTGGTCATAAGTTTTCTTCCAAGGAGCAAGCCTCTTTTACTTTCATGGCTGCTGTCACCATCGGCAGTAATTCTGGAGCCCAAAAAGCAAAGTCTGTCACTGTTTCCATTGTTTCCTTGTGTATTTGCCATGAAGTGATGGGACTGAATGCCATGATCTTAGTTTTCTGAATGTTGAGTTTTAAGCCAACTTTTTCACCCTCCTCTATTAAGACTGTGCGCTGCTGCTGCTAAGTCGCTTCAGTTGTGTCCGACTCTGTGAGACCCCATAGACGGCAGCCCACCAGGCTCCCACATCCGTGGGATTCTCCAGGCAAGAACACTGGAGTGGGTTGCCATTTCCTTCTCCAATGAAGAAAAGTGAAAAGTGAAAGTGAAGTCACTCAGTCGTGTCCGACTCTTAGCAACCCATGGACTGCAGTCTACCAGGCTCCTCCGTCCATGGGATTTTCCAGGCAAGAGTACTGGAGTGGGGTGCCATTGCCTTCTCTGATTAAGACTGTGTAGATCACAACAAATTGTGGAAAATTCTTCAAGAGATGGGAATACCAGATCACCTTACCTGCCTCCTAAGAAATCTGTATGCAGGTCAAGAAGCAACAGTTAGAACTGGACATGGAACAACAGATTGCTTACTAGTTGGGAAAGGAGTACATGGAGGCAGTATATTGCCACACTGCTTATTTAACTTATATGCAGAATACATCATGCAAAATGCCAGGCTGGAGGAAGCACAAGTTGGAATCAAGACTGCCAGGAGAAATATCAATAGCCTCAGATACACAGATGACACCACCCTTATGGCAGAAAGCAAAAAAGAGCTTAAGAGCCTCTTGATGAACGTGAAAGAGGGGAGTGAAAAAGCTGGCTCAAAAATCAATATTCAGAAAACTAAGATCATGGCAACACTTTGGCCACCTGATGCAAAGAACTGACTCCTTGGAAAAGACCCTGATGCTGGGAAAGATCGAAGGCAGGAGAGAAGGGGACGAGAGAGGATAAAATGGTTGGATGGCATCACCTACTCAGTAGACATGAGTTTGAGCATGCTCTGGGAGTTGATGATGGACAGGAAAGCCTGGCATGCTGCAGTCCATAGGGTCACAAGAGTCAGACATGACAGAGTGACTGAATTGAACTGAACTGAAAAGTGTTGCATAGAGAAGAATGAAATATTCCATAATTAATTTGCCTAATTCCATCAAGTAGTATCTTTACAGCCCAATGCTGATTTTAAATCAATACTTATAAACACAATTCTTATCTACTGAGCCAACTTTTTTTCAAATTAGTATACTTGAGATATTTTATTAAGGTAAAGAGTGAAAATAGGAAAGTGGAACAAGTCTTTCACTCATCATTTCAATATCTCATTCATAGATTTTTTAGCATCATAGTATAGACAGTAGCAAATAAAACATGACAAAATTAATTTTATTTTCATGAAACTTACACTCTACTAGAGGAAAATAAAGAGTAGCAAAGCAACACAAAATATGTTCAGGAATGTTAAATGCTGTGAAGAAACATAAGGAGGTTGAGTAATCAGAAGAGGGTTGCCCCCTACATTAGAAAGTGTTGCTGTCCTCTTTGGTAAATGATTAAATTGCATTTAAACAAACACCTGGAACAAAGGGTTAAAGTGACTGGAAAAGAAAGCTGGAGGGAGAGAATTGGTGAAAAAGACAAACAAAGAGCAGGGATCAGTCCAAATAGTATGTAGAAGATGAGCTGTACACTTCATTTTAATTCAAAGAGGTGAAACAGAAAATAATCAACAAAAGAATTTAATTTTACTGAGGACACATTATATCATGAGATTGTCTCTACAAGAACATGTACTCGTCTGCAAGCTTTCCTGCCTATTTTGCCCCTGCATGACCCAGGAATCTCTCTTCAGAGCTGCTAGTACCCTTGTTCTACTAGTGAAATTCTGAAATAGTCTTTTATGCAAATGATTGAAGGCCTTGGAGTCTTTCTGAACCCTGCATATTTCTGCACCATGATCAGAAAACAGTACCCCAAAGACTGTCCAGTGGAAGAGCCATTCTAACTAATTTCTACACAAGTCTCTTAGATACATTCAGTTTCTATGTCCCTCAGTTTCCTAGTATATAGGAGGGAAAAGGGAGAAATATATACTTTGTACTTCAGCTGGAGGGAAGGGAAGATATTAGCTTCCCATACATACTCTTGCTAACTCAGTTTCCCCAGGCAGGTCACTTCCACTTTCCTCCATAATGTCCCATGGACAATTGTTTCAATTCTACCAGCTACAACAGATTTGTACTACTCTTGGAAGATGACTGACATGTTCAGTTCCCACCCCATTTTAACTCTTGAAACTGCCTGAAATTGGCCCTACGTTGATCCATGTGGATTTCATTTTTTTTCCCTCATTATCTTTTTTTTTTTTTCTCATTATTTGATTTTGGGGTTCTTGCTTCTTTCCTTACTGCTTCCCATTTCCTCTCTATTCTGGGTGCTAATATTAGTCTATTGTACATAAAAATATATAGCGTAACTCTTGTGATAAGCAAATTCTCTAAGATCAAGCTGTTAGTTGTATTGGTCAACTCAGTATTTCTGAAATGCTTTATTAAAAGTGGAATATTTTGTAATGTCATAATGATAGGGATTAATGGAAGGAAATACTGAAATAATATCAATGGTAATGCAAAATGTCATCTCATTTATTTTAATCTACTCAAATATAAAGATAATAGTATTTTAATATATATTTTTGGCAAATATAATTTAAAAGATTATAGATATGATAGTAAAAGAATTCATGCTTTTCAATATTTCCATGGAAAAGGAGTAGTTAAACAATCTGTAGAAGACGAAAAACCCTATGAAGTGAAGTGAAGTCACTCAGTCCTGCCCGGCTCTTTGTGACCCCATGGACAGTAGCCTGCACCAAGCTCCTCTGTCCATGGGATTTTCTAGGCAAGAGTACTGGAGTGGTTTGCCGTTTCCTTCTCCAGAGAATCTTCTCGACCCAGGGATCGAACCCAGGTCTCCCGCATTGTAGACAGATGCTTTACTGTCTGAGCCACTGGGGAAGTCCTGAAAAACCTTATAAAGTAATGTAAATAGTAAATTTATCCTTATACAACAAGGCAATGTCATCTGGGGTTTTATACTGATTTACAACACCTCTTGCTAGAAAGAGCATGTCATTTTTTAAAAATATGAACTGACTTGCTACACATAGGAATGGTATTTATTATAAATCTTATTTAACTTACACAATTGAGTTTACATCCCTTTAATTATGATTGTCAATAAAAATAATTATACTAGGTCCCCAGCTTTCCTTGTGGTACAGTGGTTAAGAATTCACCTTGCAGTGCAGGGGACACTGGTTCGATGCCTGGTCTTGGATTTCACATGCCACAGAGCAACTGACCACATATACCACAAATACTGAGCCAGGGCTCTGGAGCTTGCGAGTAGCAACTACTGAGCCCACACACTACAGCTACTGAAGCCCCAGCGCCCAGAGCCTGTGCTCTCCAATAAGAAGCCACTGCAATGAGAAACCCTGCTCATCGCAACTAGAGAAAGCCTGAGTGCAGCAACAAAGCCTGAGTACAGCCAAAAAATAAAATAAAATTAAAAACTCTTAAAAAAATTACACTAGGTCCCATATCCAATATTTTACATCTCCATGATTTTTTAATGTAATAGATTTTACTATATTATGTATTTTTTTAACAACTTTAGCCTAAAAGTTCAAAAGTATTAAAACAGAAGGACAAAAAAATGTATTTTACTGTCCAATTAACAAATTTAGTTTCTTATCCCATCAGTTAGTGAATTATGAAGCATCAGACATAAATCAATGAGGAACTACTTAAACTTGATCCTTGTAATCAGAGCTACAAATTTTGGCAGCAGGCCACATAATCCAGCTCTAACTGTGTAGCATTTTGATTCCAGTAACATATTAACAAAATGTACAACTGTTTTGACTTGGTGGATGATCTAACAATATCCCTGCAAAAAGCCTTTGTCCATTTTTTACACAAATGTCTTTTCCTTGATGATAAATGTGTTTTGCAATTTTCATGGTGAATCAGTGGAAGAAATTAACTGTGCCCTTCAAGTGCTTTATAACTTTTAAAATCATGGCTTTGGAAATGCAGGCCTAATTCAACACAAAGTTAGATCTTTGCATATATTGTGCCTGAATTTCTTTATTATTTTTGCTTGTAATCCCCAATTCTGGCTAATTGCCATTCTAGGGCCCATCAGCCTTATGGCACCTAAAAACATGTAAAATAGGATATTTACCTAAAATGTGATTTTATGACTACTTTGGATGACTCATTTATCCTGGCATGTATTTCTATTCTAGGTGCAGAGTACATGTGAATAAAAATTGAGTTCCCAAAATATAGAAATATTTTAAGTGAAAAATAAATGATAGAGTCCCACAGAATTCAGACTGTATTTAAACCAAGACTACTTTGAAGCAAATGCTTTTACCTTTTCTATTTTCTGTAAATGCTCTGCCTAGGTCACTGGATATGTGCTGTCTCACTCTCATTTGATGTTATGCTGCACAAATTCAGCCTAATTGTTCACTATATTATTTTTAACACCACTACTGCTACTGCTAAGTCACTTCAGTTGTGTCCGACTCTGTGTGACCCCATAGATGGCAGCCCACCAGGCTCCCCCGTCCCTGGGATTCTCCAGGAAAGAGTACTGGAGTAGGTTGCCATTTCTTTCTCCAATGCATGAAAGTGAAAGTGAAAGTGAAGTCGCTCAGTCATGTCCGACCCTCAGCGACCCCATGGACTGCAACCCACCAGGCTCCTCAATCCATGGGATTTTCCAGGCAAGAATACTGGAGTGGGGTGCCATTTAACACCACTACTTGAACATTTTCCAAAGCTGCTTAATCTCTGCTACATTATTAATTGACTTTCAAAAATGGGACCTCATTGTTTCAATCAATCTTGATTCCGTACCCTTCTAGAATTATCACTGTCAGTTTACTTTTTTTAGTTCCTCTCTCTGACCCACAGGTATGGAGGCTCCATACCTTCATCTTATTCCTTCTAAAATGTGTGTAAATTATAGTCTACCATCACAATCTCTATTTAGCGACATACAAATTAATGCTAAACCTTTTCTACTTTTTGTGTTCATTCAGATCCCAAGAGGCCATGAAGGTCTTTTTTTTTTTTTTTTTTTAGTTTTTAATGAGATGATCTCTATTTCAAAATAATTGTTATGGGATCACAATCTTTCTTGATCATGACACCTTTACCAACAGACTAAATTTTGTTTATATATTCACTAAAACAGTTTTTTATCGACTTTTTACCTTTGAAAATGACTTCACAACTGACACAAACCAAGTCTTCCAACTATAGAATAGTATTCAGCTTCTCTTGTCTTTGACCAAAAGTAACAAGTCTCCCAGGTCTGGCTACAGTGGCTCGTGTAATCCAGTCCTCTGATCTATTATAACAGCCACTCCAACTTCCTATGTCATCTCTACTTCAACCCAGGCATCTCTCCTCCACCGTAGCCTCTTACAGGTTCTGATTCAGCCTGCTGATTCACTGTTCCCTGGTCCCGGTCCATGGTCCTTTCAGCATGTTTGTTTCCCTCTTTCACTGCAGTCTTTTCCTCCTATGACAATTCTCTCTCACTCTGCCTTTTGAGCTCTTATACTCATTCAAATCATTTCATTTTTACTTTTCTCAGCTCAAATGTTTATTTGATTATTGTGTAGATACTCTTTGTTTTCCTTCCTCAGGACACTGAAAGATTTCTTAAAGCCTTTGTCTCAGTTATCCTTTCTATACTTACGATCCCTGGGTTGGGAAGATCCCTTGGAGAAGGCAGTGGGGCACCCCACTCCATTGCTCTTGCCTGGAAAATCCCATGGACTGTGAAGCCTGGTAGGCTACAGTCCATGGGGTCGCAAAGAGTCGGACACGACTGAGCGACTTCACTCTCACTTTCACTTTCCTCATAATCAGATTATAAACTCATTAAGGATAGTGAAGATAACTTGTTCAGGTTTTCTGCCTTCACAGACCTGGTAGGAGGTTTAAAATATATGCTTGACAAAGGTGGGTTCATCTCAATCACAGATATTTCATGCATATTTTCTTCTGATATATGACCCCTTTTTCTCCTGTGTCTTTTCAAATATTAACTATGTCAAGTGAATTTGAGTTTCATCCTAAAATAGCTTTCTCCTGTTACTCTTCCTGGATTTATTGATCTTACTCTTAATTCAGTGTACCAATTGTCTGGTACATATGTCTGTATCATTCAGTTAGTTACCCATTGTATATTGTTGTTATATTGTGTTATTCTCTATTTCATGGGTTTTAATTTCATGACCCAAGATTGTTAAATGCTTAACAACAGGAAATATTTCTATCACTATGCTTTGAACTTGCAGAGTAAAACCTGCTTCTTTCAGATTAATTCAAGGGAAATATTTTACAAATAAATGTAAAATTTAATTACATTGACTAATATATCCATCATTTTACTATCAAAAATATATTAAGTAATCTAGAGGTATCAATTTGTACATTTTGGGAAACAATAAACAATAATCAAAGATGTAGGACAACTACATTGTTATCCCTCATAGACACCATGTTACCTGTTATGGGTGAACCCTGTGATGATTATTCTGTTCTAGAGAGATTTCACAATTCTAAGTTATAAGCACAATACAATTATTAAGTAAAAAATAAAGGTTGATATTAGAGACTTTCAGATCCATAATAATAAAGTTATTTATTCTGAAGAAATTTCACTAATTAATGCATCTATAGCTGTAACTCCTTTAATATATTGCAAGCTCAAAGTAACAAGGAGGTCGATAAAATTTCACCAAAAATACTGTAAATACTATTGTTCATTCTATATTTGCAAGGTCTTCTTCTTCATGATCTTTAGACTTTTCCATGCAATTTTGTCAGTAATATAGTTCATATCTCCAAAAGGTATAAAGAAAGAAGAGAAAGTGTCCTCACTTTAAGTCAAAGAGCCCTCAGTCAACAAAGCAATCAGCCTCTTATAGTAACTGCAAATTACTCTGTTTACCTGGTGGCAACATTCTCTGTTCCTAAAGATCTAGCTCCAGATTTGGATGATGTTTACAAATAAATAAAGAAAAAGGAAATCAGGAAATCTAGTTAATCATATTGTAATTTTTTCAGCTTACAAAAACTCACGTGTGTGGGTGTGGGTGTGGGTGTGTGCATGTGCACTCAGCTGTGTCCAACTCTGTGATCTCAAGGATTGTAGCCTGCCAGTCTCCTCTGTCCATGGAACGTTCCAGGCAAGAATACTGGAGTGGGTAGCCATTTCCTACTCCAGGGGATTTTCCTGATCCAGGGATCGATCCAGAATCTCTTGTGTCTCCTACATTGGCAGGCAGCATTTTTTACTCAGAAGAGACAAAAATGTCTTATTAGTATTTGTGCTAGAACCACAGAAGCTAATAGGAAATGCAAGTTTCTGAGGATCTGAACTAACACTGAAAAGCTACCAATTATGACAAAATTAGACAAAATTTTAAAAAAGAAAAAATCTTTCTCTGTGATACAGTTATATGAAGAATTGAATCTAGTGTCTGGGTAGACAGTGCATTATAAATAACAAGGGAGAAGGACTTTATCTTGAGTAAGACAATTCAGAAAATTTAGAGTGCAAAATCTTTTTGAACTTGAACCATTATAAAGCAAGGGTCTAGGAGAATCCACAAGTGTCCAATAAACTTGGACATGGTACAACATCTCAAATATCAACTTTGCTGCTCTTACTAATATTTCATGCATGTGTAAATTAGAAGGATATACTCACTGGTGAGTTTAAAATGAATAAAATAGCCTTGAAAATAGTACTCCTTTAAGGTTACACAGATTAAAAAAAATGTTTCTTATATTATGGAAGTTCCCTCTCTCCTCAATAAAGGAAAGCTTGTCCTGAGGACATCCTTGTCTTCATATACCCTTTGTTTTAGGCCATCTGTTCCTAGTTTGATAATGGCTTGGTTTGTTCAATATCAGGGCCTTTTCTAATGTGTAGGTGACCTGCTTTTATTTAATTTTGAATTTAACTTCTATTCATTTTATGATTGTACTCTATTTTGGTAATTATGTACAGGCACCTAGAGGGATTTTGTCGATGGTAACATTAAAAATTAATAAGCGTGAATGAATTGGTATGATGATTTATATTACAAAGAGAACCCATAGGCATCAGTAAAAGATGGTTTTCGGACCTAGCATCAGGTTTCCAGTAAAATTGGTATAACATACAGCCATAGTTATTATTTCAAGTATAAATTTTGACTTTTCCCCCTATTTGTTCTCTAGCCTCTCCTTCCTTTCCTTTCAGAATTCTTTCTTATATTTATTGCACCTTATGCAGTCCTCCTTTTGGAACTGACAATCTGTCTACTGCCATTCATTTTCCAGGCTAGAAATGGTAAGTGCCAATCACTCTTCACCATCCCCTTTTATCATCTATCACCATTGCTATGCTTTCTTTTTTAAAACTTAGATGATCACTTTTCTTTGCCTCTTCTTCCACACCGTCAGCATAATTGAGCCAGGTTTATTAAAATGCGAAATTATGCTGGTGGAAATATTTTCCTTCTGTTTTAGTGCCTAGATTCAATCATTTAGTGTGGATAGCCTGATAATTGCAATTATCTAAGCAAATGAATGTGAATCAGTCTCCAAATATAAACCATTCTTGATTGAGTGTAGTTTTTATTTAGAATGCATGTGATAATCAAGAATCTAGTGATATGGTTGCTTTGTGAATTCTGTTTTTTGAGATTTTTTATAAAAGTATGTGTTCATCCATTCAGATTGAGGAACTAAATGTTTGGACTGAGTGACGTCTTATGTAAGTGTTCTAATACTACATAGACATATTTACTGAGTAATTCTTTTCAAATTAGCAGGACTATTTTCAAAACTGATTCTTTATACTATTTACCCTACTTACTCCCCCCTTTTAAAAGTGTAACATCTAGTACTAAACTTTTTAAGCAGTTGCTGAGGGCACTATCTTTCTCTTATTTATCACTTATCTATGTCAAATGAAGTAGAAATTTCCAGGTGTCATTTTCAAGTTCTGTATTCTCAGAGTTAGGCACCAATGACTAATTAAATCCACAAGCAGGTGATTGCAGGTGCAGAAAATTGTACCTGCAATTAATCACACCTGTGAATATTTAGACTATGATACAAAAGCTAGGCTTTTTAGATGTTGGTTCTGAGTTTTCTATCTTGAAGCCAAATGTTTCTAGATTCATCTTTTTAAAATTTTCATATTTCAAAAGAATATTTCATCCTTTTTGTTTCAAATTTAATATTATACTTTATGAGGAATTTAGGTCTTAGATCTAACTTGAATCCATTAAAGTACCAAAATTTAAATCTGATTTTAAAAAGTGGGCCTTTCATAATTTTAATAAACTCTTTTCTATATCTCCATGCAGATGACACCTCACAGGCTAAAAATTTAATTGAATTTGAATCAAACAAATATTTAAATGATTACTTCTATAACTTACAAATTGCAGATGTATTATTATGCTAAAGATATTTCTTATCTTTGTATTTATGTGTATTTCTTTAAAATTCATATTGTGGAGAAGAAAATTGTAACCCACTCTGTTCTTGCCTGGGAAATTCCATGGACAGAAGAGCCCGGTGAGCTACAGTCCATGCAGTCACAAAGAGTTTCATGCAACTGAGGGACTGAGCACAGGCAAACTTCACATTATATCTATTACATCACTACATATTGTAGTGATCTATCAATGTATGTCATTGGCTTGCAAATTCCTGTAATAAACAACAAATTCATTTCTAAATATAATGGGAATCTACATATGAAAATAACAATTTTAATAAAATTTAATACTGTGCTTATTTAGCATCTTTTTTTTTTCTTTCAAGTCCTACTTAAAGTCCTTTTTAAGTCAATATCAATGCCAAATGAAAACAAGGAAATTTTAGCCTCAAGAAACTGGAGGCTACTTTGTATATTTAGCTACTTTGTATTGATTTATAATTGAGTGATATGAACTCAATAACAGTAATTTTAAGAATAACATGTAGGACTTGACTTTTGTCCAGATGTATATAATAAGGTATATAATAAATATGTAAAACAAATAGGAGATTTGCATTCTTACATATAAGATTAGAAGTAAAATAAAGCAGTTTTTATTATTCATTTCTTTAGTTACATATTTTGCATTTATTCACATTTAGCCTGTGATTATTAATACTCTACAATGTTCCGGGCACTGTCACAGGCCTTGGAGATGCAAAGATGATCAAGTAATTTATGCTCCCTTCAAGGAGTTCATATTTTGTTTAGACTCTTGTTACCAGAAAGTGACAAAATTGTTGAATCATATAGTATGTGAATGTGCAAAATGATATAAAATCCCAGATTAGGGAGATGATAATGCTTTTATAAAGTTTTTAGATAACTACTGTCATATAGTCTTCAGTTATTTAAACATTACAAACAAATTATACACAGATACTCTAATAAATCACTCAATATATTTATTCTAAGCATGTACATAACTTCTACTACAATTTTAAGAATATCATGTTGTCCTTTATAAAACTGTGTTTGTTGAGTTGGCCAAAAGTTTGTTTCGAGTTTTCCCATAACATCCTATGTAAAAGCCTGAACAAACGTTTTGGCCAACCTAATATGTCAGTCAAAACTTCTTACCTTGTCATTCTAGTCTCTCAGAAATGTGATCTAATTTGCATTTCCATTCTTTCTTTGTGCTGTGCTAAGTTGCTTTAGTCATGTCCAACTCGTTGCAACCCTATGGAATATAACCTGCCAGGCTCCTCTGTCCATGGGATTCTGCAGGCAAGAAGACTGGAGTGGGTTGCAGTGCCATCCTCCAGGGGATCTTCCTGACCCAGGGATTGAACCCATGTCTCCTACGTCTCCTGCATTGGCAGGCATGTTCTTTACCACTAGCACCACCTGGGAAACCCCCATTCTTTCTCTAAAATATACCAAATGCCTTGACTGAGAGACATGGATTGATTACACCCAAATGACTACTTATAAGCGGCTGCCCAGTAAACGCTCAACACTTATCACTGAACAAAATCTCTGGAAGAAGCTACTCTACCCTTTATATTCAGGAACTTTCTTCTGAACTTTGACAGAGCTGATTGACCAACTCTACAGCCAGAACAAGTTTAAGTGCTATGCTCCTTTCTTAACTCGCATGTTGTAGTTCTGAGACCCTCCACTAGCTGACACCCAAAATTCTATCTCAGACTGAAGGGACATGACAAGGAGAGAGAGAATACTAATGGGTTAATTCTTCTCTCTGGGCCTGGTATTGTTTGCAACTAGGGTTGGAGACCAAAAACAGTCTACGAATTTGATTCATGAGGATTTAGTGTGTCTAATGAATAATTTCAAAGACAGTAATGCATAATAAGCCTCTAACCTTTTGAGTTTTCAGAGAGCCCATCATAAATTAAACATTACAGCATTTGATTGCTAAGAACATGTGTATTGTAGTAAGAAGGAGAAAGTAGGCTGAGGTCAAAGAACAAATGTCAACACATTAAGATAATATATTTAAATATAAACATGTGTTATGTGGAAAAATACAGTAAGAATATAATTTTAAAATATCCTACTTCAAAAACTAGCCTCCTGCATTATTTGGTGGTTCTGTGAATAAATAAATCTGAACCAATATCAATCATTTTCAAAGGAGAAAGAATGACATCTAGCCTGACAACTAGTGCTCCAATTTTACAACCGATGCAATTTGAAATGGCAGCAATATTAAGCCCTGACTATTAATGATGGCAGCTCTGCTGAGTGTTACTAGAGTGGAGATTTGATCTGTAAATAAATTCAAATTACTTGCTTTCACAGTTTTCCTAGACTTCCCATAATTTGTTTCTCCCCCTGTATGCATACTTAGTATCAAAAGTTAAATTGCATATCCAATTTTTCATTTTATTTTGATATGATGTACCATATTTCGTCACATCTCATTACAATGTGATTCAAGCTAAAGTCTCATGATGCTGTATCTTGTGCTCTGCAGCTTCTCCACTTATCAGAATTAAATTAGAGAAGTTTGACATATCATCTAGTCATATTTCTAATTACTAATTGAATTTAACTATTACAACTGCTATATCTGATACTGGTCACTTGATGTGAAATTTTTGACCAAAATGATATTTTATCCTCATAAAATTTAATTATCTTTCTAAAGGAAACAGTTTTAAGTGTATGTCCTTTCATATTTTTGTTTGCTTATATGGATTTGGTTAAATGTTCTAAAGGTTCCCTGTCTGCTTGTTGGTAACGTAACCCTTACCTTCTCCATGAAAAGAGGACAAACATTATCTTTTAGAACTGCACAGCTGGTCTCAATTTTCAGCAGGTCCCAACTCAGGCAAAACAACAGAACACAGCATATAAATGTATTAAAGGAAGAGAACCATAGGGTAGCATGCTCTAATTCTTTTTATTCCTTTCTCTCCTTTAAGTCTTAGGGACACTGCAGCTGTAATGCACTAACATAGGTCGTTGACCCATTTTCAAAGCTTTGGAGTAGGTGGCTATTTTGTCTTTTTCTCTGCATGTACATCAGTTTCGCTTGATTCCTGAGGGACCAGGCTTTAAACTATGGTGAGTCAGAATTATCCTAAGAATTTTCAGCAATGAAGCCATATCTGTTCAGCCTCCTAAAGGTATTAGACAATCCCTGAAGAATTCAACTGTCAAGATGTAAGTTCAAGAAAGCTGTAAAGTTTCTGTAGGTCAATGTTTTTAAAGCATATTTATTTTCTTTCATTGGGGTCAGGATAAAATGCAGTCAATATTCCATGTAAAATCCACTCATCATTCTGTGGGATATTTATGCAGTGCTTTTAAATGCTGAAATATTTACTATATTAATTTTTGAGAAGTGCTAAAAATTAAAATAGTGGCCTAAAAAGTTAAAAGATGTTTTATAAGTTTTAATTTACTTTTATTTTTAGTCACTAGAATGTCTCATTTATTACATTAGAAATAAAATATTACTTATTTTACTTTTGCTCAATAATTTTTATTTCTCCTGTATCTGCCTTGGTTCAGATAAAAGAAAAATACTGAACTATATAGAGAGATATTTTTTGACTGTCAACTTTATCACTTAAGGCAACTCTAACAAAACTTTGTAAACATTTTTGTTTAGAAATATAAAACCATATATAAATTTTTGTAAGATGTTACAAGGTATCAGAAAAAAAGTCAAATGTTTGGTTGAAAGGTTTAGAAGATGCTAAATTAAATAAATTTCTTTATTTTAAAGTTTTTTGTTTCCTGTTTTATAGGGAGTGTATATTAATTTTATCAATACCCTTTCATTCATTTACTCAGTCTTCACATCCCACACTTCTGCAAACCCAAGGAATCTGGTAGGCCAAATGAGAAGTCACTTGCAAGGAGCTTTCTGTTTTAGTGGGACTCATAACCCTATGAATCTGGACAGGACAATGAAGTTAACCTTAGCAGAACCAACAATTCCTTTCAACACACAGAGTATATATATTGTACATGTATTATAAGTAAAAGAATGATTTGTATATTTTCACCACTAACTTCTGTATTCCAACTAGATCAGATAAAGAGCAAACATTCTTTGTTCAGGACTCCATTTTACAGATCCTAGGAATGAGTGGAAGAATTGAAAGCCATCAAGATGGGTTGAATTAATTTGTATTGAGAAGGGGAAATGGTTGATGATGGGAAGAGTGTGTGTGTGAAAAAAAACAGGAGGTGAAATTCAAGGACCTGCAGGGACTAGTTTAGTGGAAAACTTTTAAGGATTTATAAAATCAGAAGATAAAGATATTGTGATGATAGTTATGTTTTGAAAATACAGAATAGGACTAACATGAGACTAGACACTTTAAAGAAAGCAAACTACGCATTACAAATGAAATCCCCTAAGACAACATTACTTTTCAAAACAGTTTTGAATGTTGGAATATTTTGAATTGTTTTAATGTTGCATAATGTATAGATGGGGCAACCAAGAAGCTTGGTATTAAAAAGTTATACAAAGTTTCTGTTTTAATATTACCTTAATACAGCTAATTTAATATATTCAGAAATAAATTAACTTTAAGAATTAATTTTTAATCTCTATAGAATAATTAACTATAATTGAATATATTTAAGATCACATTTCTATCATAACAAAATTATTCAATAAGCTGTGATGTTTATGTCTCTCAAACTCTACAATTGATACTGCTAAACCATTATATTGTATTAAAAGTGGCTCCTACATATTATATATTAGGTTTCAAAATTATTTCTATTGTATATATCTTTGGATATTGTGTTGTTGACTGTTCTGGATGTTGGTTAAACAATCAGTATCAAATATCATTTTGTGTTTAATACCCAAAGGACAGGGGAGCCTTGTGTACTGCAGTCCATGGGATCACGAAGTGTCAGACATGACTAGGCGAGTGAACAACAGGTTTCAAAAAATAACTTTAACTGCACAATAACATGGAAGATCAAAATGCCGTCAGATCACAGAATCTTTTACAATA